>NW_018020641.1:278814-307718 GCF_002006095.1 Pseudomyrmex gracilis
CACATATGTGTGTATATATATATATATATATATATATATATATGTATATATATATATATATACATATATGTATATCTACGGCCTTTTCTAGAGCTGCGCTCTAGTCGCGATAATCACGTCGCATCGATGGTCGCTCGGCAATAATGCGATTTTAATCTCCCTCAGTCTCGGAATTAAGCGTCGAACGTATCAAGTATCACGCAGAGGAGTAGGTTATCGCAACTTAACACGTGAGAGTCTCCTCGATTCTCTAATGCACATTTAATCTCCATCTTTGTAAGATCCAGACGGATGGATAATGCAACTTAAAATAATAATCGTCGCTTCTCTCTTATAAACGATTTAAAACACTTTTATTTCGATCGCGCGTTGCAAAATCAAATAAAATTTTCAATAAATTCAGTAACTTTAAAGCAGTTAATTTTTCAGTCGAGAAAATCAAAAATTCACTTTATTCAAAATAAATTTCATAATGTAGTCGCAGAAAAGTTGCGAAATACGTTGAGATCAAGTTCAATTTCATTGTAAGCGGGCTTTTGGAAACCGATCTGGTTTGGATAAACTGTGAACTCGAACGAATCGAATGACGAGAAGGATTAAATGCCTTGATAACTAATACGGATTTAAGGAGTTGACTTTGCCCAAACAACGTGCCGTTCGGTGAGTGTTCCTCGAGCAGAAAGGACGACGACGATGACGACAACGGCGGCGGCGGCGGCGGCCGGCAGCGTTCGCTCGCGCATCGACAGGTCGTCGCATCGACAGCCACCTCTCCCCCTTCGTCACCCTGTCTCCCCATTGTCATAACCCATAGAGGCGACCGTAAATCGGCGGGAAAGCTGCAAGAACGCTCGATATATCAATCCACGTCGGCTCCTATTTGCCGGTAATTAATCACGCCCACATCCAACCGGCGTACTTAGCATCCCCGGGCATTAGAGGCAAACTTTCGAAGAGAGAGAGAGAGAGAGAGAGAGAAAGAGAACGAGCAGTGTTATGATGTATCGTTTTCGTATCTCTCGGGTTATTGTTCCCTCCTAAGAAAACGTACTCCGCGAATAAGCTCGCGCCGCTTCTCCTCTCTGCTTCACGTCCGACCGCGTTTCGCTCGCTGAGGAAATGTGCGTCGTTAACAAAAATTTATTAACGTGAAATCCGCGAAACGATCGGAAGAACGACGCTGGCGGCTCTCTCTCTCTCTCTCTCGCTTCTATCGCTCGCTGGAATTCTGCGCTCGAGCGATATTCAAATAACGTTTTGCGATCATCTCGCGCGCTCTTCCTGCGCGTTCTCTCTTTCGCCCATCTTTTTCTCTTGCTCCCGTTTGTTCCTAGAAGAGAAGTACGGTAATTGGCTGAGAAACCGCGGTAGCTAAGTCTCGCTTTAAACCGAGAGAGCGCCGCGCGCTCGCTTCGTTTTTCGTTTTTTCTTTCTTTTTTTTTTTCTCCCCTTTCTTTCTTCATCTTTGTTACGTTACGCGCGCGTTATGTATTCGCGTGTTCGGTGGATGTACTACTGTTGCTATGATAGCTATTATTAGATGGTTTTATTGCGTGCACCGGGCTGTAATAGGATTGCCGCGGAGCGGCTTGGAATCCGTTGTCGACGTTACGTCGACACAACCGGCCGTTCTATTTCTATTACGTTACCGGTAAAGGGCTAATATTTTCGTACAATGTGCATCACGCGATTATTATTATCGCTGAGTAAATCACTCGGGATATATAGAACAGAAGTCCAGCCCGTCTCATTCCGTATTTAATCTCTCAATGACGTAAAGAACTTTAAGGCAAACGTAACAACACAACGTGTCCGCGTTGTCTCTTCATACGTTTCTTTTTTGAGAAATTGTGTGCGCGCGTTTTATACCTCTGAACGTGTCACAATGTATTTTCGCAAACGTTAGAGTTAAAAAAAATAATACATACACGTGTGTGAAAATTGTATTTGACAAGACGTGACTCGCAAGTGATTCTCGATATAATACGAGGATTGATGGATAAAAAATTTAATTTTTAAACAATTGTCGTGTTGTTTTGCTTCTGTTCTTTGTAAGAATAATAGAAAAGTGATTTCGGTCGTTGCTTTAGAGATTACAACACCTTCACGCTGTTCGCGACGTTTCTGGCAAGTGCATCGCAATGCGCGCGACAACGATTTTCTCCTAAAAATCAACCCGTTCTCATTTCACAAGCGCGTCATCTCGCGAAGTCCCCCGACTACTTCTCTTGACTTTCTTTTTTCCGGTGACATTCAACAGTTTGTCCCGACGACGAACCATCCGCGAACCATCTCTCCAACCACCACCTCGCCGAAAAAAACAACGAGCGCGCTCCCGGATCGAGGATAAAAGGAAAAAAAAAATTGAGAGAAAGAGAAAGAGAGACGCAAGGATTCGAAGGGGTGGAAAGCAAGGAAGTGAGAAAAAGGAGGTCGACGCTTGAAATAATGCGAAGGCTCTTTGCTTCCTCGATAACCTCTCCCTCCCTCTTCTCCCTGTCCTCGTTATCCTCATTTTTCCTTTTTACTTCGCGCTCTCTGCTGTGTGGCCAATGAAAGAGCCACCTCGCCCTTTGTCAAAACGCTTTTCGCGTGCAAGCCGCGAAACGGAAGCGGATGCCAGCGCGTTTAAAGCGTTTCGTGGCCTAATCTGTTTCCGAATAGACGAGAAAAAAAAAAAAAGAGAGAGAGGGAGAGGGAGAGAAAACAATGAGGCAATTTTTATATTATCTTATTGCGCTATTTAGATCTAAGCTATTTTGAACAATCCTGTGTTTTTCAATTTCTAATCATTAATTAATTAATGCTACTTAGCGAATTTCTATTATCGCATTATTTATTAATCTCTATCACACGCGCTGCTTAATTGATGCGTAAATTCTAAAGAAGCTTCTGCTGAATATTGAAATAAAATGAATATTGGATCCGCGTGTCGACACAAAACGAATTAGAAGCGTGCTAAAGATTGATAGAGCTTTTGAAATTTTCACCACATACCGACAATTCAATTTAGCATTGTATAAATTAGAAAGCAACTTCTATTCTCCAAGTCTCAACTATAGAGATTACACCGCATTAATTTCCGTTGATAATGTTTGTGGCGTTCGACAAAAAAGAAAAAATGCGCGGTAAAATTAATGAGGCGGCTTCATGCGTGGCCACGATAATTGCAAGATGCAATACGAAGTGCCATAATGAAATGTAACTTGAATGTTGCAGCATCATCTCAAGGTTTTTTTAATTGCTGATGCGTGCAGATAACGGCGCCGCGTTCAACTTAATTGCTAATTCGCACTTATGGCCAATAAATTCGTAGACACGCGTGTTTAATAGATGAGATCTAATGCATATATATATATACATATATATATATATATATGTATATATATCTATTGTCAATATCTCTTCTTAAATTTCAATGTGATTTGTAATGGAATAAATTCATAATCGCCGAAGCTTGCAATTTATTTCGGAAAAAATATCTTAAAATACGTTCGAATTAGTTTCGTGCGCTTCCGATCGGCAGATTCACGCACGCACGCACGCACACACACACACACACACGCGACCAGAGAATATATTAATATGTATGCAAATTAATATTATACGTACTCACAAATTTTATTTCACTGCTTTATTACGATTTTTCAAACAGTGAAAATTTTTTTTCTTCGTTATTGACACGCCTAATAATTTTTATAATCTAATTACTGCAAACAGTTGGCAGACGGAATCGCAATTTGTGACTAGCGATTACGCGACCGTAATTAGTGATCCAATCAATTAAAAATATCATGGATTAATTTCGCAGTACGTATAAACCGGGATGCCGCAATTTGCATTTGATCTAGCCACAACTTAAATATATGACGCGCAATTAGTTGGGTACGCGCGAGTCGCAAACGCATGATTGTAATTTCTGATTGGGAAGGATGGGTTAACTGTAAATCCAGAATCAAAGGTCAAAGCGGTAAAGCTCGCTATTCTTCATTAACTTTTACAACTGCAACATTATTTGGGCTTGGGATTTGAGATTCGTGCGGCACTCAAGCGGCGGCATTGTAGCGATCTTCTTCGGCGCAGAAAACTTATATATTGGTACTTCGGGCTTTAAGTCGGAAAAAAAAAAGAAACAGTCGCGATAAATTAATAAACGAGATATTAAACAAATAAAATTGCACGTATAAAATATGCGTCGATTAATTTCGTCTTCGATTTTAACGTTATTCAAATGTCGTTGACGCACGCGTCTTTTTTCATCACTACGCGTTCAAGTGTGTGTACGCGGGGCGCATATCTCTTCCCATTCTTTCCGTCCCCCCGCGCGCCGCGAGCAATAACGCTGTTGTAAGAGAACTTTTATATATCGGCGGCGTATCGATATCGCGCGTCGTTCTGTTTCAAACAATCGAGACAGAAACTAATCGCGGCCGATTCGAGGAATTCGAAACATTTTTATCCGGCGGCGCGACTGCAGTCAACGAGTCGGCGGCGGCGGCGACGAGTAGGAAAGGACGGCGGTGTATCGGAGCGAGAGAAGGGTGAGTCCGGAGGAGGAGGAGGAGGAGGAGGGCTCGGAACAGGATGGCACCGGGGACCAAAGGGTGGTGCGGAGGGTGAGGGTAGACGCTTTCGCGATTTTGAAAAAAATCCATTTCATGATAGAGCCGCCACGGAATAGATACGGGACGCGACGTAGGGCGTTATATAGGGTATCCACGATTGACGATACGAATCTGCCTATCTGCAGGTACGCGACCGTGGATTCCGCGCGCGTCCGCGTGCGTGTGTTGTGTGTGGGTGTGTGCGAGGAGGCGTCTACACACACACAGACACACAAAACGTGTATGTCCATACAGAGCGCGAGGCTGCACGTGCGTGAAGTTACACACGTGGGTGGGTATCTCCGATATTTATGGGCAATATTTCCGATTCAGCTGCTGCTATCGAAGCCCTTACCAGTTCAACATGTCCGCAATAAAAAACTGGATAAAATTATATCCACATCTCGCCACGGTTTCGACTCGCTGAAACTCGTCAAAAGTTATGGAGCGGGCATACGAGGAATTCTATTCTACTTTTTATCCCTCCGCGCGTGCTCTCTCTCTCTCTCTCTCTCTCTCTCTCTCGATGGATCTTTTTTTTTGTTTTCTCCCCCTTTTTGCCGATGCCCCTTTTTTGTTATCCCTCTGTCGAAGCGCCCGATGGCAGACCGGGAATCGATCCACCTCGAGCGCATAAAAGCGCAATTTTTGTGCCTGTCGAAGATTTAAGCCGATTCTTGTTGACGATTTCGGAAGTTCCGACTTCTCGATCTGATTTTTTGTGGATGGAATTATTTTTCCGCTTGTGCTTTTTCGAAAAAAGTTGATTTTCAGCTCGAGCGAGGACTATTTTCTACTTAATCGCACGTGCTTTCCACGTTTTTCCACGTTCTCTGATGTAACAAATACATACATTCGATGTTATTTCGTTCGGGATTGAGCATTCTCTGTTATAAAGCAAGAGGAAAAGATTACGACTCAATACTGCAACTAATCAGATAAATTTCTTCGCGTCGATGTTCTTTTCGTGGGAATTCCGACGTCGCGGCTTGTTTCGCGGGGTTGGTCGCCGCGCGCGATATAAAGCGCGATTCGAAGACGGTAATAAAATGAAATTGGAATAAATGTGCGACCCGGTTTTCTCTCTCTCTCTCTCTCTCTCTCTCTCTTGGACGCTGCGCAAGCGTAACGATCGCGTACACAGGACTTCGCGGCGACGGCGGGACACACAAGCAACTCTCAGACGTAAAAATTCCAATTTGTTCCCGTGGTTCCCGCGCCGTTAAAGCCGCGACGAGCCGGAGAAACGCGTAATATATTACGAAACTTCGGGGGGCTCCGCAGGGTGGCTTCCAAACGCCACGCCATTCCAAAGTTTTTCCCTTCGCGTTGGAAAATTCTTAACTTATGGATTTCGGTCTCATCCTACGTGCACCCTCCTCCCCCTCTCTCTCTCTCTCTCCGTCGTCCCGTTGCGAATAGAATCGCGAATTGAAATTAGGAGAAAAACGAAAATTCATGTTGCGCACTCACCCGCGATGCTATATCAACTGCTCCGTTCGAAAAATATATCAAGTAGCAGTGTATGTATTTCGTTAAGGATCGCATCCACAACTTCGGTGAAGTTTTCTATATTCTATAACGCGCGCGCGCGCGCAAACCTTACGGTTTGTTTATGTTAACCGAATGGATCACGTTAAGCGCGGATATTGTATATCCCGTACTTATCCGTAAGAAAGAAAATTACAAATTTTAAAGTTGAGAAACTCTTCGCCGAGAGTAAAATTACGAAAGAAAATATATGTTCGCGTTGTACTCCCAGCCTTCGCGCTGTTTAATCTCTTTCTGATTCTTATATTAAATAACGTATTCCGCTGGTTTTAAAACATCATTATTATTCAAAAATTTTTCTCTCTGCAGCGTAAAATTCATAAATTACAGCCTCGCGCGAGAAAACTTTCTGCTCTTTTATCCGAAAAAACTTTCGAAACTATAAGAGCGGATCAGAAAATAAATGTAACCGTACATCCGGTTTTGCTCGATCGCATCCTCACCGGCGAAATTTTTTTTTTTTTTTTCCCAGGGCGCTCCGCGAATTCACGCGAGAAACGACGCGAACGGACGGAGGGGGGGGAGGGAGGGCGCAGGGGTGGCTTTCCTTCCATTCCGCATCTCTTTATATTTTTCCCCTCTTATGTTTACGGGACAGAATCGAGCGTAGGGCGCGGCGCGTAGGCGTGCGCGTAACGAAACGGAAGAGATACGTAACGATGACGAGGGTCGCGCGACGAGACGGGGGATCGGGACGCGACGGGATGAGGCGGTAGGGGAAGGCGGAAAAACTTTTTAAATTCGAGACAAAATGCTAAAAGTTCCCCGAGGCCATGCATACGAAGCGACGGCCGTCGGGGGTGGAATGGGTCCTGCGAAGAGGAAGGCCGAGGGAACGGGTAGCGGCAGGGAGCGGCCATTAACATAAAACAGAATGTGGGAAAAGCAAATATTGTGATAAAAAATAATAATAATAGGAGAGCAAGCGAGGGGACGCGGGGGGAGAGAGAGGGAGCGCGGAGGGGGAGAGCGCCCAACCCCCGGGGACGAAGCAAAACGATGGATACTTCGCCTCCGTCCTTTTCTCCTTCTCTCACCCCCTTTCACCTCTTTGCTATACTCTTTCTCTACACTCACCTCTTTCTTTCTCTCTCTCTCTCTCTCTCTCTCTCTTTCTCTCTCTTTCTCTCACTCTCGTATAAATACAAGTATACGAGCGGAGTTTTCCTCGGGCATTTATGAAACTCATTCGCCTAGAACTAACTGTAATAATCGTTGGAACTAATACCCCCACTCGAGTACGTGTGCCACCCTCACGGCTGCACCGGCAGGAACTGTCTTCCGACTTGAAAAAATATAAGAAAGAAAATAGAACAAATATTTTCGAGAATCTTTTGAGGTCAGTTTTTATAAATAAGAAGCACAGACGTTTTAATAGTATATGAGCAGCTTTATATTTTAAAAAATAAAACTCTCTTTTTCACTCTCTCTCTCTCTCTCTCTCTCTCTCCCCCTCTGTATGTAAAAATTTTATGTATATAGTTTATAAAATATTTCTGTTATACGAGGTTTCCTCAAAATGTGAACAGCAACAACACCGTTTCTACGTATGTAAATTAAATCGTCAGAATAAAAAAGATACGCGCGACAAAATAAAGAAACAAAAACTTCGCTAAAAACGTCTCGCTCGATTCTTGTTTCGCAGGCTTTACGGCAGACGAACTCGCTGCGGGATTCGTTCCTTTTTGACCGAGATGAAATCAAAAAACGCAGGGGGAGGTCCGGTTAATGGGGCGAAGGTGGGGCAGTCCCGAGCCAAAGGGTACGAACGGGGGAGTCAGAGAGAGAAGAGGAAGACGGGGACCGGGGCACGGCGACGTAAACCGTAACGATAACGATTATGGACGCAGTTACCGCGGGGCGTCCTTTCTTAACGATTACGTGCTCGAAAATTATTACGCGTAATAACATTCCGTCGTTATTACTATTATTGTTATTATTATTATTATTAGTATACGCCGAGAAGAGGCACTCTTGGCGAGGCGGACGCTCGGAAGGGGGACGACGCACCGGACGTGTCTTACAGCGCGGGCTCCGGTTCTCGTCAGTAAAGTGTATATATATATATATATATGTGTGTGTGTGTGTACGTGAAGTAAAATAAAGTAAGATAAAATAAAATAAAATAAAAACCAGTCCGTCTCTCTTCCGGAATAAATTCTAATGAGATAGTACGCAAAATAACATTAAAACGCGCGTGCGGTAACAACAGAACGCACTGTTACAGATAGATAAGAGCTTTGTGTGTGTAACATAAATAATAATAAACAGTAAAGTAAATCCAGCTGCTTTGTTTAATAATATTGTTAACAATGCGTCCCCAAATAACTCGCTCAGTCTTTCCAATTCAAAGTACCGGCGTACTCAAAAAGCGCGAAAGTTTCGACAAACTTAATTCACTCGTCGTAAAAAAAAAAAAAGCGACTATACGAATTGACGATCATCATCGTCTGCTCGGTCATATATTTTTACATTTGATATTACGCTCGAGGAAATGGCGATCGTAATCACACCCAACATGACCGACTCGTTTCGTTGAATAACGCGACGAGATCGGCAGTTGTTTAACGAACAGATGTCTCGTATTGCGAAAAAAAAAAAAAAATCACCCGTCGTAAGTCATCGAACTCGCGGAATTGCGAGATTCGGATTTTTTTTTTTTTTTTTTTCCAATGGCAATTGATTCAAAATTCGGTCCGATGCATCGAGCCGAGAATTTATTAGTCGCTCGGGCCAGTAAATTTCGCGCGAATCTATGATTGCTACGGAAATTCGATTTCTCGAGCGATCATGCGAAACGCGAATTGACGCGACATTCGCGAAAACTGCAAAACGAAACACGCGCGCACAATATACTCATTCTTATACATCTCGTTGAGACAAGAAGTCGATTACTCGCGAAGACTCGCATCCGAAATAAAATCACGTTGACAGTTCCAGTCTCGCGCCGTCTTATCGAATTAATTAGCTCGTGCGGATTTCCTTCGTTTGTTCGAAAATTCATCAAGCGCGGCGAAAAAACGAGAATTCAAAGAACGAAGAATTCTTCCCCCGCGGCAAGATATCAATCAGCGGATTTGAAATCGCCGAGGCGGAAACGGACGTCTGCCAATTGGAGGAGGCCCGTTTCGCGGACTTTTTCCGCGTGCTCTCTTGGACGTTTTCCTTCGAACCTCGGAGTCTCTTTTCGATCGCCGTGGGCGAAACGATTCGACATATTTGCTTCCCATAGAATATTTGCTCGCACACGAGGAAGAAAAAAAGAGAGACGGGCGGGGGTTTGGTTCGACTTGCGGTAGATGTTCATTAAACTCGTGACGTAGCCATGAGCCACGTTGGTCGGCTTCGTTTTTACCGAACATTTCGTAGTAGACGCTTTTCTCTTTCGCTCTTCCTCTCTTACTGTCCTTGTCTGTCGCGCTTTAATTTTCATCACGCAGTCGAACGGAATTTATGTCGAAACGTCAACAGCGGAGTTTATTCGCCTTTCGTTTCTAGAGACAGAGACGATCAGAGAACGGAGAAAGAGAGAACGGGAGAGCAATGTCGGATAAAAGGGCCGATAGTAGGTCAGAAAGAAAAATCCCAGGCACTCGATCGAACGTCAAGCGGCGGCTTTCTAATTGAGATCTGTCGGAAGAAGGCAACCGAGGCGTCGATTATCGTGCTTTCGTTACGAAGAGACTTCGATCCGTGATAAACACGCCGACGAGTTTGCGGCGTCTGCTTGGTTAGAAGTTAAAAATAAAACAAGAAATAAAATTTTCTCGGAAAAACACTCGAAGAGAAAAAAACTAACAAAATATTTGTAAATTCGTTGATTAATTTAATTCTCTTGTGCGGTTCTTATGATGCTTCTTGATTTTTTTTTTTTTTTTCCACACAAATGTATGTTTGCATTACACTTGTCGCGATCGAGACGCAAATCACTAAATTTTAATTTAAAATAACATTTATTGTCAATTAACAGACGTTAGGAAACGTTCGCGTGCATTTTGATGTTTCGCTCATGAACTGTGTCCCTGATTTGATCTCATCAAACGTATCGATGACACCAGCAGCGACAGACGCAACTCTCCTCGGTCGCATTTTGCCAACTGCCGTATCACGCGATCGATTCGATCAATCAAGGCCGACAACAAGGAAAAAGGGATGCAGAATGCGGGGGGAGAAGCGCGGCCGGTTCCACCCTGCGTCATGATTTCTCTTCGTTTGGCAGCGCGAACACGGCGTATGCCGGATGCGATCCGCGCGTCGGAATGAAATTATTTCTGTTACCGGCGGGCGCATACCGCGAATTAATAATTCCCAATTATCTCGAATCGATGTATTTAGCAAAATTACCTAAATCGTTACATCCGCTCAACAACATAATGCGGGAGCTGAAAATGAAACTTCGCGGACACACAGGTCTCGCTCCCCGACGGCAGTATGCAGGAATTAACTCGCGTTCGAATTACTGCCATATGCCTAGGATTTTCGCAGGACTTTTCCAAAATAATTGCGTCGATTTCGCCAAGGTAGTATGAGAAACGGTAATATAATTATTTTATCTTAGCTCGTTTTATCTCGTGATTTTATTTTGTACAAATTTATAAAATGCAGATCTTTTCTCTTTTTGTAAAAACAAAACTTTTTGAACTATCAGTTTACTTCTAAACGTTAGATTAACGTATATCACATATACCATTTTCATCTAATGTATACCTGCACACACACACCATTTTCGAGAGAACGTTCTAAGAATATATTATACATATATATATATATATATATATCTACGTATCTATCCATTTACAAATGTATTCAGCACTTATGAGAGCAACTTCTTTAAATACATAATTGTGTCACGTATACATTTCTTTTATTCCCGCGAACAATTTCTCCAGGAACGCGATTGTCTGTGTCGTTTTCTTATTTCGTATTATATCACGAGGTTGCGATTCCGTCGCTTCGGTGTGTCGCTGGCACACTGTAATGACAGCCGGCGCCGCGAATTAGAGTCGGTGGGCGTAAGGGTGGGCGCATAATACAATATAATATTCGGACCGATATAAAATTACGGATAATTGCTTGATTGGCTCCGGCAGATGGGTGTAATTTAGATATCCGCTGCTTGCGCGCGCGCGCCCGCCGACTAATCAATTACGAAATGGTTCGAGGACCGACCGCGGCTAAATAAGATTTACGATTGGACCGGATCGGTTTCTTCTTTGCTCCGCTCTCTTCTCCGATTCTCTTTCCACCGCTTGTTCGCCCGTTCTTTCTCTCCTCCTCCTCTTCTTCTTCTCTATCTCTTCTGCTGACCCTATCCTGGCATGTATATGTTTCGCGAATTACGGGTTCGAATGTGGCTAAACAGCTGCAACGCGGTTCCGTCAATCTCATTTCTTTTTACACGATTGCGGTTTACGACTTTAGAACTCGGTTTCGAAAGAAACGATATTTCGAACGTTGTCTGAAATCGTCGCAAGTCTAACGACAAGACTGCCGCGAACGAAATCATCCAAAAATGTTGGCTAAAATGCGAACTTGTTACCAGTAATAAGATAATTTTTTATTGAATATAGAAGAGACTTTTTTATTAATCGTGTGGAAATAATCTCTACACTCATATCCTGATTTGAAATTATTTTGCATATAAGATCTTCATGCGCAGGCAATCTGTATAATTCACTTGAGATGAGAAATAGAAATCGATAAACCTTTCTTGAAAAGTAAAAAATCGCGACGGTTACATCTGTATCGCCATCGTTTACACGAAGGTTACGACAGGTGAGCGCCGCGAGCGACCGCTATTTCTCACCAAAGAAACATGGCTCGCGCCTGGCTCGCCGGAGATACACGCCGCGAAGTGGCTCGTCCGGGCCAATTAGCGTAACGTTTCGGGGTCGGGGTATAAGGCAATAATCGCTCGCATGTAAACCGATATCTGTTCCTCGCAGCGTGCGCACGAACGCATCGCGAGAAACCAGAGGTGAAGAGAGAGAGAGAGAGAGAGAGAGAGGAGGAAGAGAGGGAGAATGCAACTCGCCCGCAGGGGGTGAGAATAGTACGCGCGGTATATCCGGTTCTGCTCGTTCGCGATGCGTCGTATCGAAGGGGATTTCGGCGAAACGCGCCACGAGCCATTCCCGGTCCCAAACCCCTGTTAAAACGCTCGGCTACTCGTGTTTAGATATCGTTAAACCGCATTTTCAACACCACCATTATGTAAAGCACGTGGCGGAGGCCGATAAGTCGAACAATAGGCTTGGTTGCGAGCGCGACGACGGAGTGGGGAAGAGGGTTAAGGACGATCCGTCCAACCGGCTCGATCTCGTCGACCGATCGATCGACACCTTCCCCTCTTCGAAATGCCATCCCGCGAATCGACTTATCTCGCCGAGCGCGCGCGAACTTCGTCATCGGCGGCAAACTCGCGGAGAAACTTGTCGGCGAAACTCGTACTTTAATTATGCTATCCAGGTACTAAGTGTAATTAGTGTGTCCCATTGAAAATAAAATAAAACTTTTATTTTCTCCCTCTCTTTCCGCTCGCGCGCGCGGTCTTTCTCTCCTTTACGCGCCAGCAACTAACTGCAATTAAAGTATGTTCAAGCAAGGGGAGTAAGGAAAGAAGCAAGGGAGAGGGAGAGAGAAAGAGAGAGAGAGAGAGAGAGAGAGAGAAGAAGAGGGAGAGGGAAAAGAGAGTTTTAGGCGCATGACGTTGCGCGCAAGATAATATTTTTTATTGCCGCGATCTTTACGATCTGTAGCGTATCGAGTATAAAGAAAGATAATAAAGGAAGACTCGCGCGCGCGCGCGCGAAAATAATAGCCGGTATTATGCACGCATTGCTCAACTGCAACGCCAGTTTTACGGCCGACTTTTTTTTACGATGCCTCTCCGCTTCTTTTAGAACGCGCGAGCGTGCTGCCGATTCGCGATCGAAGAACTGAATCTCTCCCCTCGCGCGAGCAGAGAGTTTCGCGAACTGCATGCAACGGTTGCAATAATCAACTCTGCCGCAATTTATATTCATTACGCTAAACGAGGCACGATATTTTCTAGGAAATCCATAACTACTTTTCTGCTTGATCGCAGATCCTTCGATCAATTATTTGCGTGAAAGAGAACTTTTCTGGAATAAATTTTTTTTTTTTTTTTTTTTTTTAATTTTTTTCCAACCGGAGGCACAAAATTCACGCGATAAGAGTTTAAATAACAATTGGCCCCAATTTTAAGCGACTTTCGCGAGACAGAATAAACGGGAGGGTAACGGGAGGGTGAGAGGGCAGTAACTTGGCGATAGCCGTGAAAAGCGCATTTTCCGTCGCGTGCGATAAACTTGCCTCGGGAGCGGGGTGGCGTTAATTGTGCAAGCGTAAACTCAAATTTCATCGCGCGCATACAACGATCTTCTCTCCGTCTCGCTCGCCTACGCGATGGCGCGCGATTTCTATGGCCGAGCTAAAGTCGTACTTTTTCACTTCGTTTCGCGAAACGAAGGAGGAGGAAGACCAGGACGCGCGAGGGGAACGGTGGGGGAGATGGAAGAGGGTGCAGACGCTCCCTTTCACCGCCACGCACAAAGCTTCAGCTGTCTCCGCGTATATATGCGCACACGTATATACACAAGTTTATTCTATAATATATATCTGTGCAACCTCCGTAAAAATATGCACAGGGTGACTCGAATATATTCACTACGCCATTCTTTACATATTCACAAGCGAAACTTAAATATTTCGTAAAATTGTGTCTTAAAGCTGAAAACTCATAATAGATTACCGCACTTCGCGTCGAGGCGCGTTTTTCAATTTTTTTTTAATTGATCAACTGTTAGCTGATGCTAATTGTAGATGAGATCTCAAATTGCGAACACAGTGTGATTTATTTCATCCATGTAAAATATAATACAGACAATTTTTATTTAATATTTCACCTGAGCGAAACAGAACTTTACATTGTTCAATTTGTTTTCAATTGTCGATCAACAAAACGCGACAAAAAAAGAAAACAAATAGAAACGTGTAAACAGATTCGCGCTGCTATAAAATCCAAGTAAGAAGTAAATCTAAAAACTGTAAGACTCTCTGCTTTTTCTCAGAATTGAATTTTTTCTTACGACCCTTTAGCTTTCGATCGCGCGTGTAACACGGAGGCAGCTGGCAGGCGTTTATTAAAGCTATTCTTCTCGGTTTGACTTCCAGTTTTTGACGAAAACCTCCAGGACACCCAGTGCACACGCACACGGAAAATACAACCGGACGCGTACGTCTATATTCCGGATATAAATTGTGGCAGAAGCGTACGGGGTCGGTATAAGTATAGTTACGATAAATCAGGCATATCGACGTCCGGCATAGAATTGCAAATGAGCCCCTGCCATCTTTAAAATAAAAAGTTATAACCGCGCGCGCTCGCGAACGCGCACCGCGCCGGTAGATAGTCGGCGGGTTTCCATGTGCGCGTATACGTATAATACATACAATCTCCGAGCAAGCAAGGAGAAAGAACTTAAAATGAATAATGTATCGTATATTTAATTCTATACATAAGTACCTGTGCGCCGTCGCGTACATGTGTGTGTGTGTGCGCGCGAGCGCGCGCGCGCACTCGCGAGCAGCTATGCACGTATGTGTAGCTGAAAACGTAGCGTTTCTTTTCTTTTCTCTGCTTCTCCCTGTTTCCATCTGTTTCTTTCTTTCTCTCTCTCTTTCTTCTTTCTTTCTTTTTCTTCCTTTCTTTCCCTCTTTTCTCCGTCCACCGATATCTATTCACTCTCCGTCTCGCGTTCCTTCCTCGCGCTTTCGCGAACTCGCCGGGAGATCGAGAATCGGCGTGGACCGCGCCGCCGCTGGTGAGTATAACTGCGGCAAGAATAAAAGTAGCGTATTTTCTATGCCTCGTGACGAATCGACTTTTTCAAGGCACCAAAGCTCGGCGATCAAGAAGAGGACGAAACAAAAATACTCGGACGGGGCGCGCCCCGACGAAAGAAATAACAGCCCGGTCGGGAATAACTATCATTAAATTATTATCGATCGATAAGCTCCTCGTTACCGCCGGCCGAGTCGAGGCTTTTTTCTAATCTGCCAGATGTAGTTGCGCGTCGCCGGAAAAGGCGAGGGAAAGAGGCGCAGGAGGAGAGAAAGAGAGAACGAGGAAAATAAAATTATTAGCGGTTGTATTAGTGCTTTATATCAATTTCTCGAGAGACGAGCAACGTTATTTCGAAGATTGCACAAATAAAAATGAGAGAGATAGAGAGAAAAGAGTGGGAAAAATGCGCGTTACACTTGTAACGATATGAGATATTTGTTCTATTTTATTCTCAAGTAAATGATAATTTATATTGATCGCGTTCAGAACTTCAGAACATTTCAACGTAATAAAATTACATAGCAAAATATTTTATTAGTATTTATATAAGCATTGTATTGCCAATATTATATCACGATATTAAGTAAGTTACTAAGTTTCAAATTGTAAACACATAAAAAATTAAACTATTAAATTATTAAATTGGTATTAAATTTTATTATTGAATTAAGAAGCGCGAGAGAGAGACAAAGAAAACTGCAAAATAACAGGACACCAGAACAATATACTATATTTTGCCCCAATAAAAATTTGATTTATGACTTAATTGTTGAGATATTTAATATTTAAGATAACAGAATCGATTACGTACGTACGTCTCTCAAAGCCCCTCTGCATTCAATCTAGAACACTCTGTATATGGAACGATAAGTAGGGCAGGAAGATGTAAGAAATAGATATGTAATTTAAAAATAAAATGTAACAGATTGCATCAGAATTTAACACAAAACTATCTCTTGCATCGCGAAACGTGTACACGTAGGTGAGAGAAGGTTGACTTTAAAATGATTAAATAATTTTATACGTATATAATTACACGCGAGTATTTGTTTTTTTTTTCCAAAGCGTATAATTAAAATTGGGAAGGAGAGAGCAAGAAACAAAACACAGAAGAGAAAACAAAGATAAACGAAGCTACAATCGATCAGTTTTTTCTCGGTCGCGGCCTTTCCGGAAAATTATCATCCACAGCGGCTTCGATCTGCCGCGTTGACAGGCGATCTTTAATTAGAATTGAACTTGATTGACCGGCTTTGTCGACACCCGAGACCGTAGAACACGATCCAACGAGCAGCAGCAGCAGCAGCACGACAAGGCGAAAGAACGTCTCTGTGTGTGTACGTACGTTCGAAGTTTGTTGTGTGGGCGTGTGCATGTTTGCTCCGTTCACATTAGAGTGTGACTGATTTGCGCGCGCGCAAACTCGGCTATAGTTACTGCAATAAACCATATACGGTTTATTAATAATGTCATACAGTTTGATGTCGTTTTATGGTCGTATCATGAACACTCGGTTAGTTTCGTGTGTGCGCGCGCAATACTTTTTTTTATTTTATATTAATTTTATATCTAATGACACAGTTGTTAAAGCAATAAGTACAAGAATATTGAATAATCAAATAATTGTTATAACGCAATCACACAAGTCTCCATAAAAATAAAACCTGCAAAATATACTTAGATCTGTCAAAAAAACAAAAAAAAAAAATCGTATTGCCATATCGCAATCTTAATCTAAACTTTATACTAGTTTATTTTTCATATTACGTAATTACCTGTTAAAGTATGACAATTGTATACTATTACGAAAAACCTTGGTGAGATTTTGTTTAAAAGATCGATGTGTTGACGTCACTGTATAAACACGAGGAGGAGAAAAAAAAAGAAAAAAAAATGACGCTTGTACACTCAAATATAATAATAATATTAATGTTTACTAAGTCCCCAAGGCGAAGTCCCCTTTGCCAATTAGAAGCGCAATCGGTAGACGGGAGCGAGAGAAAGCGTGAGCGCGAGTAGATCGATATGGAATCACGTGCGCGCTAAAGAGGCGCGATCCTCACCCGCGAAGAGCGCGAATAATTGACGCTCGTTTCATCGCTACTTTATCCGCCCGATGGATCTACAACGATAACGATCGACATGGATAATCGCCCGCGGATATGCGCCGAATGAGAACCGCTGCGTTTTATACAGCGCGACGCGTTCCGCTTGGCTCGACGCGTGTGACGTAACAATATAAATATGAGCCGACGAGAAACAACAAATTCCACTCGCAATCTTATCAGTTACAATACATATTTATACAAAAATTAGACTGCGCTATCGCGCGCTATGCTTGCCGACCAAAGTAATTCGACTAAATCTTTGCCTAATAAATAGCGTGAGCGCGAGAGAATCGCGCGAAGCCGAGACGGAGAAAAGATGAGTCTGGCCATGAAACCGTCGGTCTTATCTTAACAAAATAACTGCGTAATTAGACTCCGTGTAGTGCTGTATCCAACTTGCACGAAAAGTTTAACGTCGGTGCTACGTTTCTTCAAAAAAAGGCCAGAGTTTATATCGCTAATTTTCCTTTGAATTTATACACGCGCACGCAACTTCGATTTTGCAAGATTTGCACTCGATAAATCGTAACTGTATCTAATGATTTAAAGATTGTCCGTGATTGAGAGTTCCCAACGTACATAGACGACTTTTTATTTTTATTTTTTTTCGCAAAATTTTACTTCTTTTATTCGACAAAATTGTTCAACAATTATCTATCCACGATCTCGGTTTGCGAAATCGGATTGCATCGTTTCTAAGTTATGATTTTCATTCCGCACGTCGGAAACAAGCTGTGCGAACCACTGTGCGATTACGAAAAAGGAAGGAAAATAATAATAATAATACGTATTAGAAATCCAGCTCGACGAGAGAGAGAAAGAGAGAGAGGGAGAGAGAGAGAGAGAGACCGCGGCGGCGGTGGTTATGTGGCAGTCAATATCCGACGAAAGGATTCGGGCGCGCGAGGTTGTGTTGTGTGCGTTCCGCGGTTCCGCGGTATTATTTTCAAACGGTTAATTATCTGCCGTAGTGAAATTATGTTATTACATGATAATTACATTGGCGCGGTCGTATATATACTACTGGCCGCGAGTAGAGCGGCTGAATGTCGTTTCACGCCTGACTCACCTTGATGGATATTTTCCATTCTAAACAATAAGTCGAATCGCTGATTATAGTGATTTTCAGTATGCAACGAATTTCGCGTTCTCGTCGTTTTGCGTCGCGATACCTGTGTGCTTTTCATGTAGTCGTAGTTGTGCTTAGCTTGTGCTGCAGTGGTACCGTCGTGTCTGCAAATGTTATTACACACGTCGTCGCCGAGCGCTTGCACACGTCCGGCCAGTGGATGTCATGGTAATCACAGCTCCGCTATGTGCCACGGAGATTTGTAAAATGAGAATGATGGCTATACACATACACGCACGCACGCACGTACGCACGCACGTACGCACGCACGCACGCACGCACGCACGCACGCATGCACGCGCGCGCACACACATACGAACAAAATTTTGTGACTTTGATCAAACAACGATGATTTAAAATCAATAAGATAAAAAAAAAGAGAACATTAGTCTCTCATTCAGATATTTTATCACTTTCGTCGCAGTTTTTTTTTTTTTTTTTTTTTTTTTTTTTTTTTTCACGTTCATATATCTCTTATAGCGCGTATCAGTCTTTCAAATAAGACACATCAATAGTCGTAGTTCGTGTTTCTTTACAACTAGATATGACAGTTGTTCTTGTCAAATGTATCTAACTGTTTGTTCTTATCGCACTACAAAGAAAGAGAACAACGCACAATCTGCGTTGCCGTGTAACGACATGTATAGTTCAACGACGAGAACGATGCATCGTCCCGTATCTCGCGTATATACGAACGAGCGAGCCGGAGATGTTCGTAGGTGGGAGAAAAGGAAAAACGCGACGAGCGGAGCAGCGCGCGCGCGGAGGCTCAAGGATAATCTACGAGCGCGAGCGAACTCGGTTGAGCGCCGCTGCATTAATAATATACGATACCCGTAATGGCATCGGGCGTATACGAACGTATATATTGTATAATAACTTCCAAGGCCTTATAAACGTTTATTATTTACCGCGTAACGTAATGGCAAGCAGGCTTCCCGCCTCGCTCCGTCTCTTCCTCTCGCTCGCACGCTCTCGCTTCGTTCTCTCCGGGCCGTTATTAAAAATAATACTATAACACTCGACGTTCCCGCCGCGCTTGTCCCCCTCCTCCCCCTACTCCTCCCTCTTCCGCTCTTTTCTTTCCTCGAGACGAGAGAAATTACTGGCGGCCGGATTTTCGGCGCGTAAACAGCCGCCTCAGTTTTTCGGTTTTATTTCCTTCTTGAATAATTATTGAAAGTATATGCAAAGAGAGAGAGAGAAAGGGAGAGAGAAAGAGAGTATTTTCTCGCGGTGTACATTTTCACGCTGCAGTTCGCATTCTTCGTTAAAAGATTGCCATTTGCTGAACCATAACGCCCTAATGTACTTGTATATGTACGACAAAAGTATTTCTTTTAATTTATTCTCTAGAACACAATAAAGTGTGTGTACGCGGCATTAATTTGTCAGTATTTTATATAGTCGCTCGAATCTGAAGTCGGGATCTTGAACAATTCCTTGAATATAATCGGAATTGCGTCGCCGAAAAATCACCGAGCTAAACGCAAAATATTTCATGAAATGACGGCTCGCTTTATCCGCTCCTAGAGATAGAGATATTCAGAGAGTCTCATCATTCATCGAGCAGAAATTTATTTCGAGCCTCGAGCAAGTAGAACAAGTGCCTTGTTACTTGAGTTCTCTCTCTCTCCCGGCACTGAGAAAGGAAATCCGAAAAAAGAAATTGTTACGTTTACAGAGCCGCGCCCACAACTAACACAACGTGTCTCGATGCAGATATACAGCCGCGTGTATTATTATATTACAGCGGTATATTTCGTATATACATATATATATATAATAAACAGCGATAGAAACGTAACACTTATTCGACGCCGACTATACGGATAACTTGAAACTCTAATGCAACTTAGCTTATAATGTCAAGGCGGATTTTATTTCAGTATATAATTTTATTACACGGTAGATGAAAGGAGAACGGAGCTCGGGAGTGAGCTCTTTGTGGAATTCGAAGTTTCGATTGGCAATTATTTTTCTTCGCGGTCAGATATTATAAAATCAACAAAATATGTGTAAGAGAAAATTCGCATCTTCGAGAAACAATAATAATTCATAATGTGCATGTATAAAACTCAATGCAAAGAATTCGAATAATTTATCAAAAAAAAAAAAAAAAAAAAAAGAAATGTTACGTTCTTCTCTCAGTTCCTTCTCTGACTTGACTTGGAAAAAGACCGGGACTTGCGAAACGAGAGAGTTTGCGAACGGGAATACACGCGTTTATAGACGAAGCCTACTGTACCGCTGAATCATTAACGGCGAGTTAATCTCGGCCGCGTGTTTAGCACAGAAGAGGTCGCTTAATATTTCGCGAGTTTCGCGATCCGCGGTATATTAAACGTCGAGCGGCCCGAAATATCCACGAAGAATCGCGGCGCGCACGGTTCGTTCGCGGCCGGTAGCGCGAAAAACGAGGACATCGAAGAATAAGTTCATTGACTTGTTGCGGGTAATTCAACGTTTCTGTCGCATCGGGAATTGATTTTACAGCTGCTTCGCACACAATCGCGCGTAATCTGAGATTATAAAACATCGTCATCGCCTGCGACATACACGTGGTATCTCAATCCCCGTTTGATTGGCCGACAACGCCTCTTCTTCCTTTCTAGTTTAATGCGCGAATATTAATTTAATTCGCACACTCGCACGTTACTTGAAACTTATAAATTAAAAAATGGCCGCAATAATAGCAATATCTTGTCTTGTTAATTATATCATCAAACTGCAAGTCAAGAGTGATAATTAGCGTACGTAAAAACTGACTAAACGACTTTTTATAAAAGTATTAATTAGATATATAGCATAAGATCGCGCGCGATACTTTTTGCGAGACTTTTTTTCTGCAAAAAATTCGAAAGATTTAGTACTTGTTCGATATTATCTACTATTAATTCATTGTGTAAATTGATCACGTTTACGCATGCAAATGTGTTAGATTTATTCTGCTTATGTTAACATATCTTGAAAACCAGAAATCTGCAAGAAACAACAAATTTTCCCGCTCGTAATTATAGTGATCGCACGTCAGAAATAATAATCGACAGACATATATAATTTCAAAAAACTAACCGAGCCAGTTCTCACAATATCGATAAAAATTAACTCTATTATATAGAAATACCTCTACAACACATTATATAATTCGAAATCGCAAAATTACATGTAACATACCTCGCTGATTGTGACTACCGCAGTAACGATTTTTCTCGTCATTTTTCAACTGCATTTTTATAAAAGATAAAATTTGCACAGTTTTTTATTTAGCTATATTAACCGTTGATACACACAGGAATTAAAAGGTTAATCGCCAGCCAGGACGCGAACGCCATTGTGAAAAAAAATCTCGGAAAAAGCTAGGTAAGCATAGACGCGCAAGCGAAATTTCTATGATGCTGAGTAAGCGAGAGAATTATTATTTTTTTTTTTTTTTGCATATATGGAGGAAGCGACATTATATTGCGTCGCTTAAGTGCGCGTTCATGTGTATTTACTCCTCCCTCTCTCTCTCTCTCTCTCGCCCTTTCCCCGCTCTCTCGCTTCTTCTCTTATGTTTGCGCGCGTGCACGAAACGCGCGTATTATTTCCCTCCGTGAACAACGACCGCGCGCATTTTGTGTGCACGCAAGAAATCATTCGTAAATCTTCGTCTCACTGCATTTTTCCGCGCGATTTATCCGTCCCGCGAAGGGTTATCAGAACACAGCGAGAGATTCGCGCCATTTGCGCGACTATTTTTCTCCGTGGTGGAAATTCTTAAATTCTTTAAGTGCATGTGTGTTGCGTATTTTTTGTTTCTGGATTTGTTTCTGAGAAAGAAACTTCTGGACACATCTTTCTGCGATCCAATAAAACAAGTACGGAGAGATGCTAAAATAACTCTGTTCTACGTGATTTTTCTGCAGACATAAAAACTGTACGGTCTGTCGTTAGAGTGTCATTTCTCAAACAAATTATTTTTTTTTCCACTTTTTGTTGCAAAGATGTTCTTCTTTTAACAAATTACAAAAAACCGCTTTACGTAAAACAAATTTTGTTACTTGTCAACTTAAAAACTCGCAACGAATCGATTTTCTCTGAGGTTTTTTATCGCGAATTTATTTCCGCGACAAATGTTAATTTAGCCAACGACACATTCCGTCGTACGTGTAAGAAAGAAAATGTTCGATAAAAAAACGTGCCAATACGATCAGCTAATTTGCAAACATTATTTCGAAAAAAAATGTTTCCTCGATCTCGCTTGTGTTTTCTTTGCTCGTACACCGATTGTTTGTTCCGGGTTGTATGTGAATGATAAAAATCAATTTTAAAACAATAATAATAACAATTCGCGTGAGACAAAAAATCCGAATTCTAAAAAATGGCTCACAACAACGGCGGCCAACGCGAAAAGCGAGAGAGGACGTGAGGGGGGTTGGAGAAGTAGTGGGACGGACACGCCAAGTGCAGGAGAGGAAAAGGAAACACGACGAGCACAGGGATAATCTGATTTTCAGCAACTTTATACGTTGCGCTTCGATTAAAATCCAGCCAGCGTGCAGGCTCGATATAGTTATCCCGCTCGTGCCCCCTCGAAAGAAAGAGAGAGGGACGGAACGCGCGTAGCGGGTGGGCACCCCACGGTGGTTGACCAGACACCACCGGTAGTCGAGCATCTCTCCTCATTTAGAGGCGCGTTTTAACCCCGGAATGAGCTCGCGTCGCTATACAAACGATGCCGATGCGGACGCGCTCAGAATCCTTCTTAGTCTTTCTTTTGCCACTTAAAATCTCTTTAATATATAAACTCGGCCGCGAGAACGTTTCATCAAACTTTGATGATATATTCTTTGGAGCTGCCGCTCTCAAAGCAAACGATAAAATTGAGTCACAAATTTTTAATTTTCATATTATTAAACATATGAAAAATTTATTAATTTGTTTGAAAATATTTGTTTGAAAAGAACCGGGAATATATTTCTTACACGCTCTTTAAATAAAGTAGAGTTAATTAACGACGATTAGTTCGCGAATCAATTACTAATCGTTTTATACAAAAACGTAGAATAGATATAGAGCATGCGTGTTGAGAGATTAAAACGAGAGGTCAATTAAACCGGAAAAAAAGGCATTTATATCTCAGTGAAGAAATCTGCGAGAGAACCGAGTGATATAACTCTGGCGGAACGTCATTTGTTATCGTCCGATAATAAATACATAAAAGTTTTACTGCATCGCCGGGAAGACACGCGGATTTCTTTCAGCGTCTTTCAGCGACGTCGGGTCGCACCGACGACAGTTCCCGCGAGAGGAAAGAAGAGAGAACGCGAAGAACGAGATAGAACACAACGGGAACGAAAGCGAGAAATGAAATGGAAACGAGAGAAGACGAGAAAGAAGAGAGAAAGAGAGAGAGACAAAGAAACAAAAAGAAGCAAGAAAAGCTAGCCCGCGCATACGCGTAGCAACGTTATTGAAACGCAAATCACGTTGCGCAACCCGCCGCGCCGCGGCCGTAGCGGGCCCGATCGGAATGTCTTGGCATTAATAAAATATGAAGTATAAAAAGTTATTAAAAGGAGTAACGAAGAATTTAATGTTTATTCATACCCGGACGCGCTCGGCAGAAAGACGCGAAGGTGGACGAGAGAAAAAGGGGAGGAGGGATGACGGCTTTGCATATTAAAAATCGTAAATAACGCCGAGCGCGTCGCCTCTCTCTGTGCTCCTCTTCCTCAACCTTTCTTCTCCCTCCAGCTCCGTCAGGCCTTTACGATTATGATAAATTTTAATCTGCACCGTGAAATCTCCTTTAATGTCCCTGCCCCTTCCCCTCTCTTTCTTTTGCGAACCCTACCTCGGCCTCTCGCCACCTTTGTTGTCTCTCGTCGTTAAAGTCGCTCGCTCGCCTAGCAATCAGATGGGCGTAATTGTTCTTCGCGAGAACACGTGGGCTTCGATCTTTGACACTTGGACGCCCGGTATGAGATTCGAGAGAGAGCCCGTGTTTTATTTTATCACATTTTCACATTTGTTCTGTTCAAATAAACAAGTAAATTTGTAACAAGTTCAAATAGTATAAATAAATATTGTACAAAACAAATACTATAACAAACTTTAATCTAACGCATATGTATGGTTTTATTCTTGAATGTGATGCTTCAATATTATATTGTTTTATGTAAAAGTTCAATTGATATCTCTCTGTATAAAATTATGCGATAGAATTGATATTGCAATAGAATTTGTTCGGCATTTCTACTGAGAAACTATATCAAAAACAAATGTTTTCCTTCTTTACTTGCATCGCGACGTGTACTTGCGATTCCCGGCCACACCTTTTTTATTCGTCATTCGATTCGATCTTATCGCTTACGAGTACCGTTTGCGAGTGCAAAGTGCCGTTCGCGTGTCCATAATAAGCATTAATTCGAGTCACTCGGACTTACGGAAAAGTTTTTCCACAAACAGCTAGGCGACAGAGCGCCCGCGATCGCCTTCGGCGATTACGCGGATAATCGTCGCCGATCGCGCTCGGTACATAAGTGTCCTCGATTGCGGTCGCTGTTATGTAGTGTTACTCACCTGCAACAGAAAACACAAGAAATTTGTTGATTAAACGGTTAACAATCTAGAGGTGACGAGAGAGAGAGAGAGGAGAGAGAGAGAGAGAGAGGGAGGGAGAAGAGAAGGGTGGATCGACGCGTTGCGCTGACATTATAGTGTCAGCAGTTTGGCCGACACGCGTTAAATATGCGATTAAACGATAGGCACAGCGGACCCGCAACACACAAAGTATCGGAGATAATTTCATACTGAAATAATAAAAGATAATGGAACGTGGAAACGCGTAAATATTTATTGTCGGCCGCGCAAGAGCGGGCCGCTCGTTACCGCAGATTGATACGACGATAAATCGTTAAGTGCGGCTATTAAAACTCTTGAATAATCTAATCGCATATGTGTATTATACTATATATACATATATATGATCGCGCCGATTGTGAAAAAAGGACGATATTTCCGCGTATGTGAGTCGATAAAGCGCTTCGAGTGCGAGAATGCGTTTACCAAAAACAAAAAAAAACAAAAAAAAAACAAAAAAAAACAACAGCAGCCAGATGTTTGATAGGCGCGAACATTACCTGAGCTCCGTAAAAACAAGAGATTTACGAATTCATAAAAATTCGCTAAATTAACATAAAATTTAATTACAGTTTTATAGTATTTTTTGTTTTACACCAACTGGTTACGAGCTGACAGATAAGCCGACAGACTTATTTCAGTATCAGTTTATCACGCGATCTGCGAAAAATGTTGCGCATCAACAAACGGGCATCGTGTAAATCTTAATATTCGAACTGACAAAATTTCATTTCCAAACATATTTCTCGATGCTTTTGTCCTCGCGCAATAAACGCGCGAATGTATTATTATAATATATATCGTCGGCCCTCCTAATGAAAGCATCTCGTAATTCCATTTTTCGCTAGATTTCCAAATGTCCAAATATTGCTTTATTAATATTAACGCCCCGAAAATATCATAATGCAGTCGCACGTATGTGTGAACGAGCCCGATTTTTTATAATTATTTATTTCCCGCAGTCGTGTCAAACAATAATTAAGGCGTTTACCATGAAAAGACACTTTTTCTGAACAATATTTTTGCATTTATCATAATTCATTATTACATCGTCATAAATATGTAGTCAACTTTTTGCTTTATCATTGCGTGTTATTATAATATTTTTTTAACGCTTTGGAAAATTACAGTTCAATTAAAATAGGTCACCGTTTGACTTAACTTATTTCTTACATAAGTCTTGTAAGTCTAACTAACGTCACAACGTTAAATAAGACGACGCTTCTCCAACCGCGAGAGAGGATTATCGAAAACAAAACATAGAAGACGTTTTGCACAGATCTGTATCGCGCCGATTCCAAAATCGTATCAAGCGACGAAATATCGCATCTAATCTGTTCTCTTCCCCTTCCTCGGGCACGCACAAATTTGGACTGTAATCCCTTTCCCAGCGCGGACGCTCTCGATCATCGGTCGGGGCGTCACTCGCGTTATCTACTCGCGCGTAGACGCGCGATCGCGAAAATCGAGAACCGGGATCGGCGGCGCGAACGGCGAGAGCGAGATGACGAGTGCGGCAGAAAGAGAACGCCGGGACAGGAGTATTGCGGAACAAGGGGAAGCGGCTCGCGACGAGCCTATCGGGGTGCGATTAAAATATAAAATGGGTTTCGAGGATTCGGACGGTGTTA
Organism: Pseudomyrmex gracilis; assembly: GCF_002006095.1. Classification (NCBI taxonomy): domain Eukaryota; kingdom Metazoa; phylum Arthropoda; class Insecta; order Hymenoptera; family Formicidae; genus Pseudomyrmex; species Pseudomyrmex gracilis. The sequence goes on from NW_018020641.1 coordinate 305,334, forward strand.
CGCGCCGTTTCAATTATTGTCGCCCCGGCGCTACATACAATTTTTGTCACCGTCCGATCACGGCTTTCCACCCACCTTCCTCACCCCTCCCCACCCCCCTCTAGCTCCCGACCCCGACCCCCTGCTCGATTTTTTCCGCCCTGCCTGCCGACCGTCGCCCGATTTTTTTCCCACGAGCGCCGATTTTTTTCCGCCCTTTTGCCAGAGCCGCAAAACGGCGCAAAAATGCGATACCGTTTTGCCGAGCCCGGATTAGCGGCAGATCGCTCCGCCGATTTGGTTCGGGCTTCCATCCCCTTCTCCGATCTCTCTCACCCTCTCCTCCCTCTGTTCCTCTTCGTTCCGTCCCTTTCGTTCCATCGACAAGCATCACCAAAAGCGAGCGCTTTTTTCCATTTCAATCCTTTGCTCTCGAGATGAGCGGCGAGTTTTAGCCGCGATCGCGCGCGAATCTCCTCTCGATGGTGACGCCTGCGATCATGTTTATTTAATCGACGAGCGTGCGAAAGATGGCTGTTCGGTAAACGTGCGAGAAACGTCGAGTAAAAAACTTTTATGTTTTTGGTCCGTTGGAAACGCCATAAAAAAAAAAAAAAAAAAAAAACGCGATTTAGAAAGACACCTACGCAAGCAACGTTGCAAATTAAATTCAAGTGCGTTATATCATATGTATTTATAAGATGTGTCAACATAAGTGTTTCACTCTTACGTTTTTTTTTCATCGCTAACATAAAAACGATTCCGCACACGGATACGACGACGTGACGATGCTAATCGTTACTTTTTAACACCTTGCCGGAATTTTTATATCACAATAAGATCGTATTTTTACAATAAGATAAGATTGGAAATTAAAATTCAGATGAAATCGTTAAAACATGAGATGTAGTCGATAGACGGCGATATTAATATATAGACATGGGTATAGCTTCTGTTTTAATACATTTGGCACACACGCACACACACACACACACACAGATGTATAATCAATATCGTATAAAGAACCATCGCACACATCTGTCGAAAAATTCAACGCGTATGTATGTGTGTTTTACGATTCAACTTTTTTAAAATATATTATTTTTTCTGAAGTGTACGTGCAAAAAACAGTGATTCTAATATAAGCAATTTTTTATTGTATAAATGTTCGCCCTTTTAATGTTTTTTTATTTTTTCTTTCTTGTAGGTTTTTATTGATATAAATTTAAACATTTGTGTCAAACGTATATATATATATATTTCCGTTTTTATATTTTTAGTTTTGTTTCAGTTTCGTCATTTTGTTTGCTCAATTTATTTCCGATCGGACTCGTGCCAGTTTCGTAACATCGCGATCGCGGAAGAACGGGAGAAAAAGCATGGAAGGAGTGAGTAAGCCGTCTCATCGTCGCGCGCGGAAGGAATCTCGAGCGGAAAGCTCACTCGAGATGCCGCGAAAACAATGTCGAGGGTGAGTCGAAATATACCTAATTGTCGAGAGCGAGACCGGACGGAAGGGTGGAAAAAATGCCAAGGGGGAAAAAGAGAGGAAGAAGGAAGAAGAACAAAAATGACACCGACTCTCGAGAGCTCGTTTCTCCTTTTCTCTTTCGCTTCGCTTTCTCCCGACTGTTGCACCCTCTCGCGACGTTCGCGCTCCTTGTCTCACTCGGCACGCTTGCTTTTTATCGACAGCCTGCTTTAACCCTCGAAGCGCAGGGTTTGCGACGGTAGTAACGCGGGTGGAGGCGGCGAAGGATGAGTGCTCTGCGAAGGAGAGAGAGAAGTAGCACAGAGAAAGGAAGAAGAGGAAAAAGAGAGAGAGAGAGAGAGAGAGAGAGAGAGAGAGGAAAAGAACGGTTCTACAGCGGTCGACGAGCGGTCGAGGGTACGCGGTCGGGGCATTAAACCCATTTAAATATAACCAATGCCAGAGAGAGAAGTGCTTTCTACCCTCTCGATTATATGAATATGATTTTTACCGTTAAGCCGCACGCAGATGCACACTTGCATGGCGTTTGCTGCTGGTCTGATGACCGCAAAAATATCGCATTCTTTTTCTCATCGTGTACAGACAATTTTGATTGCCTCAAATACTTCGGTGTTAAAATTACACGCTACTATAAAATAAAACGAAGAAGAGATAAGATAAGCATTGAATGTAAAAAAGAAGTCTTATCATTTGCATTTATATATGTGTGACATTAAATTATATATCGTTATAAATGCTACAGCTGGCTATCACGCAATTTATTATTCAAACACGCAACAATTATGTTTCTTGTTTTCACGTGTTTTTTTATCAAGTGAGATTTTCGAACAAACAGTTGTTTGTTGTTTCCGAGAAAAAGATAGATCGCAACTCAAAAGATACTCTGATATTGATAACATAAAAATATATTTATA
>NW_018020641.1:307804-339954 GCF_002006095.1 Pseudomyrmex gracilis
TAAGAGAGATCAAAACAATATGATAAACTATAATATTTTAAGGGTCAAGTCCTTGTATCTATATTAATGAATGTGTTTTTGTCTGGAACAGGCGTCTTATCTGCCGAAACTAATTAATCAAACCCCGTGTTTATTTCGATATTATGTTCGAACAGGCACACACACAAAATTAGAATTTCTCGATTAAAAATGAAATATTTCGTAAATATAGAATGGCGAAACTACATTAATAGCGAAAGTTAATACATGTAAGTAAATACATGTATATTAACTTATAAAGAGATTCTTTCTTTCGCTATCATCGATACTACGAAGTAGTAAAATTATAGATAATAAAATACAGATTATAGAGAGAGGAAAGATAAATATCGAAGTTACGCAACAACATCGAAATCTTCCTTCACGAATTCTGTGTGCGCGGTGCGTTTTTTTTTATTCAAAAGTTTTACTTATCACTCGAATGTCCTGCGATCTTTTCCAAAATCCTGGCGTCACGTTCGCGGTGCAATCAATAGCGCTACGTGAGCTGAGATGAAACAACCCTATACACGTACAAGTTGGTAGACGAAAAGAAGTATGAACAGGACAGAAAGAGAGACGACCGAATCACACGGAGAGCAATTCGATTGAACTACTGAGGGCGGCGTTTGTCTCTATTACGTCGTCGTGTTCAAAACTACTCGACTATCGATATGACGCGCCGCCGATTATGCGTCGCTAATGCACGCGTGCTGCACTTGAACACGAACGATACGCGTTATCGCGCCGATTTATCTTAAGGAGATAGGAAAAGCCAATATATCATCACGAGTGACAACGTGTGATTAAAAAAAAAATCTCGTTCTAAAGAATGTCTTTGCTTTTATTTATTAGACGATTATACTAAGCCGCGGTTAATCTCAGTTGTGCTCACTTGAATCTTCTCTTGAGAAATCTTTCGTTTTTCTTTCTCCCCAATAGTATCTTTAGATTGATTGTTCTACAATTTTACAAGCAACGATAAAAATTTAAGAGTGACATGTATATTTTAATTAACGTTAAAAATCTCTTCGGAGAGTCAAACACACCGATATATATATACTACACAAAGAGATCCAAGGAATTCTTACCGACTTTGGACTAGCGTTGTTATTCTTCCGGTCGAATAAATCGCAGAGCGATACATTATCGTCAACAATCGTGAAAAAAAAAAAAAAGCAAAGGCTGATCTATTTAAACGTCGGACTTTCCTTTCGAAGACTCGGATTCGCCAACGGCGTGCTAAATTATTACACGACCCGCGCGCGCCTTTTATATCACACCCGTTCCATCCCGGCAGATACGACTTTTAGTAGGGCGCAACATTATCAAAGATGTAGAGGCGGCAAATAAACGTTTACGCTTACCGCCGAGCGCACGATGCGATTCTCCTACCGATCGAAACGCGCCGTCGTCGTTGCGGGTATTAAATTTTCCGCGCGCAATATATACTCCGTTTTTTTCCTTCTACCGCGGAAATAAAACTTTACGCATTCTGCCATTAAACTTTCTAATAGGGTCGGCCGACATTAAAGCGTTTTCTCCCGTGGCGTCCGTGCGCGCCTGACGAAATAAATTTCAATACGCGACTCCGATCGCGATCGACATAAATAAAAATAACGCGCGCTCAGTTTAACGACCACGTCAATATTTATTTGATGTCCCGAAGCTTGTTAATGCCTTATATTAATCAAATGCGATACACTCGTTTGCCGATTTATTCATCCTCGGCCAGCTGGTCAATCGATCAACTAATCTGCCGGCCGACTAAGTTGAATTATCGACGTGAACTTATCCGATAAACATTTCTGCGATCAACATCTTAGATTATTTGGAAGACGCGTTAAGCAGATTCATAGAAGAACAGAAATATCAATCATCATTATCAGGGTTTTTTTTTGTCTTAGTAGTTGCTACTTTTACACAATGTTATTTCGCGCGTAAAGCTTTAGAGAGAGAGATTTATATATATATAAATAATAAATAAAAAATAAATTTATGTTAACTAAATACAACACCGGCGCGCTATTAAAATTTTATTTCTTTCATATAACTCAAACTCTCTGAATTTCGATATATTCGAGTATCGACCTCACAAGAAACGCAGATTTATCATGAAGTCGCTATTTTGCATCATCGTTGAACTTCTAGTAAATAACACTCTCTCCACGAGCTCTGGTTTTTAAATTTAAATGATATTCACTTGAAATTTAAATAATATCCACTTTGAGAGAAACTGGGACAATCCTGATCGCGTTCAGCTCACGCAAGGGAACATCGAAAGTCCAAAGGGTATGGATACAATTTCCAGGCAAAGAGGGATGAAAGCCCTCACTTGGAGACGATAGCCGAGTAACAAAGCGCGCGCGTGCGTGCGCGAGTACGAGAGGAATGCAAATATCACTCGGCCGATAATGCGAGGTCAATTCTCTCTGCTGTTCATTCGTTCTTGCTGCATTTTCCGATCCTCCTCATCTTCCCAACCCCATCTTCCTCATTCTTGGCTCTCTCTCTCTCTCTGTCGAACGAAAGAGAGAGGTACTTCGGCAAGGACCCCTCGATGTTACTCGCAATCGAGTAATTATCGAAGCCACCGCAAAAACCTAGCGCCGTTCCTTCTCGAGTTCTTTCGGGAAAGTAATAAAACTGAGAGCCATAGTTAATATCGTATTTATCGAGTTAGCCGATCCGAAGAGAGTCGTAGACCACGTAATTCCGCGAAAATTCAATTTCCGAAATATCGTGGTGGCACGTCGCCGTCAATCGCGCGTCTTAATTTTCCGCGTTTTTCTCAAATTATTTCCCAAACGATTCTATAAATTTGTCTTTTCGCGAACAATAATTTATTAATAAATTCTATTATCGATTTAAAATTAGAACAATTAGCGCACGGATTTTCGAAACGGATTTCCAATAAATAGTTATCAGGTCTGACAACTTTATAATCAAGACTATTAAATTAACGGTTATCATTTTTCACCTGGTGACTGTTCTATTCGATATTTTTGATGATATTTCTTACTTTATGACGACTATTAATTTCGACCCTGGAAAATGTAACGTCCAGTCCGGTGCAGCTGCACTGTCACAATTACCCCGATCGCGCGACCCTATGTATTTAAAAGTTAAAATCGATGTGTTATATCGCATCGGTGGAGTGAGAAAGAAATATATATTATAAAATATATATTGTGTATATATATATATATATATAGGTATGTATGTATACGTATATATTGGACACGCGCGCGCAGGCAATGGGCTACACAAATTATCGCCAGATAAAGGCACAAAGCGTTATGTACCGATATACTCATCCATATTGAGATCGCTCTGTCCCACAATGGGCTCTAACCGACTTTTATTCAAAAGCCGGGTTTTTCAACAAAGTTGATGAAAAACACGCCGGCGCCTCCTCCATGGCGAGCCGAGCCATTTATCCAATCACAGTCCGCGATACCGGCGGCCGGTGAATTAATAAAAAAGCAATCTACAAACTATCGCAACGATTTATACGTGTAATTCCTCTGATTAACTCGCGGTATTGCCGTGCGTGCGTTTTTATAACGCGCGCGCGCCACGCTCACGCGTCTGCGGAATTGCACCGCGCGCGTTGCGCGCGCGCGCGCTTCCCCGCGTCAATGATTGTAATTTTATTACATGTAACAAATCGAAATTCCAGCCTAGTCGCTCAGGTAAATTCGACATTAGCAGCGCGCGATATTTAACATTATAACAGAATAAGCTTCAATTATTTGATTCTCGGAAATAGAGATTAATTAACATTTAGAAGATCATCCTGCAAACAACGCGATAACCTCAATCGAGCGAACTCGGCTCGAGTTTTGCCGAGTTTTGTGGGTTTACATCGTAATTGAATTATCATTTATGGATTACTATAATTCGAACCGAGAATGTTTGACATTTCCATTTACAATTCGCCTATAAAATCATATTATCGGCTGGCTCATTTCCAACCGATCGACAACATCCGATCTTTCTCTTTTCCACTTATGGTCTTCTTCTCCTCTATCTATTGAAATTCTTTTGTATGGATATTACTTCGCGCGCGCGCGCGCAATGTCAGGAACTCCTGAAAGAAAGAGAGATCGATAGATCCCGAGGAATAAATAAATACAATCTCTTTTTTTTTTTTTTTTACTCTCTCTCTCTCTTCCCGGTCGCTCTTCATCATTACGGCGATTCGCGATGCATATACGCGTGTACGTGACGTACTCCCGCGTCCCACGCAACCCCACGGTCACTGCCAATTAGGTGTGACTCGCATAATTTGCGCCATCATCCTAGACAATCGACAGCATCGCCTGGTAGTAAATGAGGAAAATCTGCACACAATGCCTCTCATGATGGTGTGCATGTCCCCCCGTTCCCTCCTTCGCAGGGATGGCGATAAACACGTACCCCACAGGACGTTGCGATAGAGCTAGAGAAAGAGAAGAGAAAACAACGAGAGAGGAACTAAAAGAACTAAACAGAAAAGAACATCGACCGTTGTGATTAGCGTACTTGTAATTACGAATAAATGAGTAAAGAGTTTTTTCTTGTAACATTTGTCGCGGCTTGATGCGTTTCTTATTTTCTCTTTCTGAGTTTCGAAATTGTTTGCCAGAAGAGAAAAAGAAAAACAGAAACACATTTATCAGTAAGGAAACTTCGGCGCTGCCAGCGTTGTTTTACACAATGAAATTATTGAGAAACCCTTACCGGCGAGAGTTACACAGCGCGACTGTCGAAAGGATTTGCACAACGTGGAGGTTGAACCAAAGGGTTGAACGTTTAAGGGATGAAAGGGACAGGCCTTCACAGAGCGTCACAGAACGCTTGGGCAGCGCGTGCAGCTCTATATCCAATTAATTAGACTTTCGACTACACGCACCTTCTAACGGGGGTTTCTAAATGCATGAAGCGCGGAGGGGAATACGAGGGGAGGGGATGCGGACCGCGTGGCCTGCTGCTGGAAATTCGCGAATCTCGCGGCAATATCGCGGCCGCTATGAATACGATACTGCTGCCGGTCATCGCGCACGCACACTCCCGTAACACTCCCTCGTTACGGTCCCTTCCCCGCGTACGTCGCTCGGCCGTCAACCGGATCCTCCCTTTCCAACCCCCCCCCCCGCGCGCGAGGTAGTTGTACGCGACCCGCGCTTGACGCGCGCTCGTCCTCTTTTCAGCACGCGCCGGTCCTTTGTTGACGCGGTCCTGTTTGTCATTCCGTTTGTCATTCCATTGCCGTTGTTTGTCGCCCACCGCCGCGCACCGCGCGCGTTGCTGACGCTGTCATTGTCGGACCGCGAATCGCGACCGATAAAACCGGTGGGATCGTTGGACGCGCGCGGGAGAACACGCGCGCGATCGACGACGACGCCGACGACGAAACGGACGCGCCAATAACAGCGCGCATGCCAATGCGCGCTTTACGAACGAATACGTTCTCTTCTACGAGCGATGCGTATCTGGGAAGAATATACGCGATGCGTGTGCCAACGAGAATCGAAACTATCGCGCGGGGATCGAAGATGAATATTGCGATCGCCGTCCGCAATTTTACGACGATCTGCGCGTCGTAACTTTTCGCGCTGTATACAACAGCAGGTCTGTTGAGAAGACGATTGTTGTCATTGTTAGTTTGCAACGCGCGCAAACGTGTGTCACAAATTCCAAGAAAAATGATTCTTCTGCTCTTCTCAAGTTTTTGCTTCATTTTAATTATCACTTTAATTGTCATTATTTTTTTCCTCTCAATTATCGTCTGTTAAAAGATTTATACGACGCAAGACTTCTATCTTGAATTCGCAAAAGCTAAAAACAGAACACAACAATCGGACGTGAAAAACTGGAGTTTTGAAAAACAACAGAATTCGTGGTTCGAATTGTTCGGCAACATCGATTTCTACCGGGTTGAGAAATATATAGTGCAACACTGTTTCGAGTGAGTCTCTCTCCCTCATCCTCCGCTGACTACTCGTAATTTTCGGAAACGGAAGAGAGGGACCGCATGGCTGCAGGGAGAGGCGGAAAAATAGGACACGCAGAAGAGGGAGAACAAATCGGGAAACGCGGCACAGTCGTAACCGTAAACGTAAACATAAAGCCGAAATGATAAACGCAGCGGGTATACTTAATGGCGCGGCCATTCCGCATGCGAGAGGGTCGCGCGGAAGAGTGAAAGGGAATGGAAGAAGAGAGGAGAGGAGAGAGGGATTGCATATGCAAAGCGCGGCACGCGAATGCACGCACACACGTGTGAGTGCGCGTTTATCGCGGGCGCTTTTACGCGTTTCGAGGCGATAGAGTGACCGGACGAAAGGGGGGTTGTTGCGGAAGAGGATGAAGGGCTAGGCGATCGACGCTATCGGCCGCCACCGCCGATTCGAACGTGTACTCGTCGATATTTCGCATTCGTCATACACAGCCGCCCGTACCGATCGGCCATCGCGATCGCCGATAGACCCGGACGGCGGGACAGAGATACCGATGCGCGAGCGTCTCTTTAATTGCTCGTTCCTCACCGCCGATTTTAACGAGCGATCACGAGCGGCAGCGGGCGACGACCGTTTGTTTCCGATTTCCGAGTGACGACTCTTCTCGGATCAGCGACTTTTCGTGCGTGCATTGCGTGCAACCGCGCGATGACGAACGCGCGTCTGTCGCAGTCATTGTGCGTTTTCTGATCGGTACGCGGTACTGGTAAACGCCGAACTGGAACGGTCTGATATTCCGCCCGCGTTTTTCAGACTTCAAATAGATAAATCAAGAAATCATGCGCTAGACGTTGAGGACACGTCAATTGTTTAAGAGTTTATTAAATCCTAAACGCACACTTTCCCCAATGTACAGAATGACTCGATTTACGTCAATAGTCATTAGCTCATTCAGAGTTAAATAAATCCGAATTTTAAATAAAATTTAGTCCAAAAAAAAAAAAAAAAACAATAACACAATTTTCTGATTCTAAAAAAATAATTAACTGATAATTTTATATATCAATTATTATTGATTTACTTTTAATACATTATTAAACATACGCGCATCGTATAGCTGCACGCTTGAGATGAGTTGAGAAAAAAACGCGAGTTTTAAAATCTTTATTTATGTTGTTAGTGGCGTCGCAAAAAAATAATTTATTTGTAATCAAACGAATAGAACTCACAGGCTGAAAAACGAGTTCGAACGGCCATCAAGTTGCTTGCGAAGCATTTAATTTCACGCGTAGTAGAAGAAATAACGTTCACGAGTATAATGCCGAGCGATAAGTTTATGCTAAAGTTTTTTTTTTTTCACGCAACAATGTCACTTTTATTAGTGATTTTAACGACTGGTTCGGCCGTGTGACGCGTCCTCATTCTTTATGTGCTCGCCGGCGAAAGACGATTTATTTACCATTGACTCGACGAATGATCGAAGACGCGAGTCGAGTGTGTCGCGACCGCGACTTCATTAGTGCGATTTCTCATCATCATCGATTGCGTTGATTTTACTTGGAAAAAACACAAACGAGTTATCGAGATCTCGAAACAGACGGTTTTGAAGAAAAAAAACAAAAAAAGTTGAAATAAACTAAACAAACAAAATTCAGAGAATCTGAGGTGAGAAGAATCCAATATTTTCTTACGGGCTTACGTCTAACGTTGCATTTGATGCTTTAAATAGAAACGCACACATAATGATGAATTTTATTGTTCGAAAGGAAAATGTAAATATGCGAATCAGGCACGTTTAGCATAAATACGCGCGACGTGAATATGGAACAAAGAACCTGAAAGAGCTTCGCGATAACTCTATTTTTACATGAATCGATAAGAGAAGTGAACATAGAGTCGCTTAAGAGAAGCGTCAATAGCCTTAACTCGATTACGACGCGAGATTTACGATTTCGCAACAATGAGAAACAAAATGTCAAACAGAGAACGTTTTTTTTTTGAATAACAAGGGGATATTTAACATTGATGATCGAGACGTGTGGCGCGAAATGGCGCTTTTATTTAAATTTTCATTCAGAACGAAATAGTTCAGAAATTTCTAATCTAGACAAATTTAATGAATAAACTAACAACTTCATAAATAAATATTCTATAGCAGAAATTAAACCCGGTAACGGGGCCGCCAGCAATTGACCAGCAGTTTTTTTTCTCGAATACATTTTTACCACATTCTCCGCTTTATCGTTTCCCTTTGTTTACCTTTGCGGAAAACCAAATACATAAATCTACCTACCGCCTTTTTTTTTTACAATTTGTTCTCTTAATTTTGGTCGACGGTCAGAAACAGATCTTCCGTTCTTCTTCACGAATCCGTACAGAATCATTAAGTCTCCGTACACACGGAAGAGAACGGGTAGCGATCGAACGCTAGGAAGGGACAGGAGAGAGCATTCGCAATGATAACGCCGGAATCGATAACGCCCGGAGTCATTCGACTGTCATCATCAAGCTTTCCTAGCAACGCGAAGCAACAGCGAGCGCGACTCTTTCTCATCGTCATCGTCATTGCTGGAGGAAGTTAAAGGGAGACTACATACAGGGTGTATCGCAAGTCATTTTTAAAATCACAGAAAATGATTTTTAGTTTTTTTCTTAAACCAAAATTGCGTATAATTTATTGGATAAAAGTTACGCGTTGTCACCTATAATTTAATTCTGGAGAAAAACCTCAAAGTTTTTTGTCTTATTAATTTTGTCTTATTAATCTTATCAGAATTGTTTATATTCTGTGCGATAGCAGCAATGTTTCTCTGATCAAGAAAATAACATCAATAAAATAAGAAAATTGCGAGTAATGGCAAATTTATGGCAATTTATCTGTGATAATCATCAATCGTGTCGCTGAATCGTCAGTGAATCATTTGGAGAAACGTAAACCCGTGTAAACACAGCATACGGAGATAAAAATACGATAAAAGCACTTCCTACTTTTTCTCTAAAACATTCCGCGAAACATGCGAACGACGTTTAAGAGGAAGTGAACGACTTTCGATACACCCTATACGCGCACATGTGGCTAGCTGTGTGACGGTTGTGCGACGCTGGGGGCGAGCACGAGGAAGAGGGTTGGTAGTTGAGGACTAGGGGTGGAGGCGGAGGGTGCAGAGAGCTCGGCTGTAGAGCCCTCGCTTGGCAGGATGTAGGCGTATAACAATGACAAACCGTGAAACAATGCCGGGCGCCACTGGAAAAATTCCAAAAAACGCGAATAATAAAAACGAGAGCTCGCGTGCGCGCTCGCCCGCGCGAGTGTCGTGTGTGTCCCGCATTGGTGCGCGCGCGATGGCGTCGACGATGTCAGCGCTGACATCAGTGTAGACCGATACCGATGTGTGATGGTAGCGGCACCGGAGGCGACGGTGTCGTCGTCATCGTCATCGCTGTCGTCGTCGTCGTTGTCGTCATCGTCGTCGTCGTCGTCGTCGTCGTCGTCGTCGTCGTCATCATCGGCGAGTAGCTGCCGCCACTCGTGGCGGCGACGGTGATAATGGTAGTAGAGGCGCGGCGGTGGTAGCGCCGGTGATGGTCGTGGTGGTGAGACAAAAAATGGGTAGACGGGGGTAGAAAAAAATGCAAAAGCCCCGGCGCGCACGGCGCTTCGTCGGGGGACAATACGCGGCGATGAATGCCTATTATATTTATCTGTAACAGGCGTTCCATAAAGCAAATAACACAGAAGTGTAGCGAGGGAAAAATCGAGCTTTTTTTTCGACGCGCCACAGCGCCGCGAGGACCCGGGTTGAAAAAAAAGAGGGCGAGTCGTGCGGGGGATGCGGTACGGAAAGCGGGGGTTGAGGGAACGCGGATACCACCACGGAGGGAGGTTTCGCGGAGTGTGGGCGGCTGAAAATTCGAGTCCTAGGGCGTCGATATGGTCGAGCCTCTCTCCCCCAGGCTTTTCTCCCGCGCTCGAGTCCTATTTTTTACGTGACGTTCTTTTTTTCCGCGATGAAAGGGTTAATGCGTTTCGTGCGGCCGTGTGGCATCGCAGAGTACGAGAGATACCCCCGCGATGATATCTGTATAATCTTTTGTTGAACGCAAACGTATAACTTCCATGGAAATGATATGATTTTCTGTGGTTAATTGAGGTTTACATCTCTACAATCCTTTTGTACGATATTTCTATAGCTGAACAGTTTTTCTGCGTATCAAAAGATTTTAAGCGTCTATAAATTTTTCAACAAAATAATCAAGGCTTTCAATTTTTTTCATTGTTTTTGCCGCAACAATATGCTTATTCTCTTTGTTCAAACAACTTTGAAGAAAACGTCAAATTCGACCGACGAGTCAAAAATTGATAAATATTTGAAATTAAAAGTCATTTCGGTATATCAAATATTAGCATTGACGTTCGCGTACGATACGACCGTTGAATTAAGTGTGAGTACTAAAACCGAGGGGAATTAGGAGAGTTAACACAAGTGTAGCACTTCGTTGAGCAAGCGCGGAAAATTTGGTACGCCGTAAAACCTCTCGTGGAAGATTAGAAAGTGACGAAATGCCTCCGAGACTGCAGCGTGTCGAGATGTAAGCCATGAATAGAGATGAAACCACTTCGTAACTTTCCGTCTCGGGCTACCTTCCTTGTTGAAATTTTCCATTCGCCTCAAATTTTCCAACGTATTGTATAAACGTCCCGTTACGCACGTCACGCGTAGAATGTGAAGTTTCCGACACTTGCGATTCGTAAGCGTAAAATAACTTCTCTATTTACGTCCCACTTGCGATCATCATTTTTTTTTTTTTTTTTTTTTACGATGTGCTTCGTACGTTTATTTTATACCTTAATCTCTTCCAAGTTTTGCAACTTTGTAATACTCGTAAGGTAATTTTTTAACGCAAAATTGGAAATTGTATTACGTTAGTCTTAACGTAAGAATCTCTCGTGTGATAAAACCTTGAAAATATTCAAAGAGAATAGAAAGTAAAAGAAACCTGTTCAACGAGTTAATCAGTCGTCGAGAAGTCGTCCGCAATTTCGTCCGGCGAGAGGTTCATCGAGACCGAGTCGAGGCGAGTCACGTGGCGGCGGCAAGTGCCGGCACGATTTTATTGAGGCAGGTCGGCGACGGTCGGAATACCTCGGCTTTACCCCTTTGGCTCGAATTTTCGCGAGGAATCGCAATCGGATAAAGCCAGCCAGCGGGTAGCAAGCGCGCGGCGGCCGGTAGAGAGAAATGCCGTGGATAGAATAACGTAGAGAGTGCGACGGGGTGGACGGATGGGAGGAAGCGGATGAAAAGAGAGGAGGAGGGAGGGCCGTGCGATAGAGAAAGAGAGAGAGAGGGAACGGACGAAGCGTGGAGGTGTATGCCAAAAACTATAACCTGTTGCACACCGCGGCAGGAAGCCCGAAAAACGCCTCTAGCCTCTCTCGTCCCTTTTACCCCACCCTCTTACAACCCTCCGCCGCCCTTTCCGCCCCTGCGGGCCACCGCCGACCCGGCCAAACTTCTCACCGCCGTGTCGAGCGAGGAATTCCACGACGGCAGACACTCGATAACCCGTCATTTGCGATCGAGTCGTCTCGAGATTTCGGAGACTCGAAGCGAGGCCGGCGCGCGTCACGCAGCCGGAGCAAAGCAAATAGGAATGCGACGGAATTTCTCCTCGCGGCTTTCGTTCTCACTCGCTGTACTAAACACACCGGTGAGTTAAACGGGTTAAACTTTTAGCACGCTGCTGATGCGCTATTCAATTTTCAGCTTATCTCCGAAGTTGCGCCTTAATATAATTTAGAGTAACTAAATTTTCGTGCGCGCTGCGCGATCCGATTAGTGTAGGTATAGAGCGAGATGGAGAAAAAAAAAAGACTCGCGACGACAGAAGTTTGCGTCACCGAACGTAACATGTGTGACAAAATCTGCCTGCGTCCGAAACGACGCGCGGCAACTCGATTCTCTTCGCCGTCAAAAAAAAAAAAAAAAAAAAAAAAAAACCGACTGGTCGAAAAACCCTTCTCGTAAAAATCGGCCGTTCGCCGCATCCCCCCGGCACTCCAACTCTCTGTCATCCCTTTCTACCCTCCCCTCGCGCAGCTCTCACCCGTGTCATCGGCGTCCTCTCGCATGTATTTTTATGAAATCATTGTTTCGGACGACAATACACCGGGATGAGCAGCGCACAATGACTGCATCGGCGGCGGAGAGATGCGGAGGTAGAGGCGAAGAAGAGGAAAAAAAGAGAACCGGGTACGGGGAGGGAGAGGGAGCTCGTATCCATCCGAGAGGGAGAAAAGGGTGGTGCAAGGGGAGCGGAGACGGAAAAGCACGTACGCCAACACGTGCGCCACATTCAGCCGCTCGTTCCTGGCGTTCGTTCGTTCGGTTCTTTGTGACGACTGTCGATGAAACGATGACATATTTTTCCGGATTTTCACTCCCGGGGTGCCCCGCGGCTCTTCCATTCACGCCTCCTCCTGTGCATCCTCTCTCCCTCTTCCCACCCCTAATGCCGGGAACACGCATGCACGCGCGTGTGCACGCCGCCGCCTCCGGTTGCATCCCGAGCTTTCTTTCATTGCATCCTCCAAGTATCTCGTGCATTTTCTTTCTTCGTGCAGTGACGATATTCCAACGCGCATCCCTACCGCTTAACTTCTTTCTCGAGGACACAATTTACATGTAAAATGAATAAATATCTTCCGATTAGCGTATATATATATATATATATATATATAAAATAACGGACAATATTTAATAATTTATTAAAGTCGCGCTGATGTAATAATATGATAAAGATGATAGCATCGCTTTCTGAGATGGAGAATAAAATTTAATTACAGATGAAACTGAAAAGATAGATGACAATTCAATTTTTTATGATAACATCGTTGATATTTTATAAAATATATGATTATCTATATAATTGAAGCTATTATCTATATCAACGAAGTTAAAAACCGCAACTTCGTCTTCACGTCTTGACGTCACGAAAATAAGAAAACAATCTTTATTGAAGCGTAGATATCCAAGATTATCGATTCTCGCGATCGTTGTCAAAGAGAGAGAGAGAGAGAGAGAGAGAGAGAAAGAGAGAGAGAGAGAGAGAGAGAGAGAGAGAGGGAGAGAGAGAATATTTGTTTTATTATCAATAATAAAATATCACAGAAAGTATTATTAGCGCGGATTCGCTTAGATTTCTTCGTTTTCACTTTTTTTTTGCAGCACACGATTTATTACATCACAAAAGAAAGAAAAGCTGTTCCGAGACTACTTCTGCAAAATAAACCTTGATATATAAAGTGGATAAAATACGATGCTCAGACGATTGAGCGCGATACATTCTCGTTCGCGACAGCAATTACATCCGCTGCAGAACCTATTTCACACTTTTCAAAAATATCGAGATATATCCAAGAATGTTCCTTTATTTATTTTTTTTTTTTTTTGAAGTAAACGAAAATACAGCAGCGCCAAGAAACAATAAGCTATGAAAATAAAAAAATTACTTAGAAAATTCTTTAATAGTACGATTAAAAGCCGATAAAAATTTCCCGTGAAAATTCACACCGACGTGTCAAATGGGCCTAAAATTATCGTTGTAAGCGCGATTGTTGACTGTGTTATCCGCCTCTACAGGATATTCTCCGTGAATAAGAGAGGAAAGCCCACGTTCACTTGCAGGACGCGTATGCGTGCTACGCGCGTGCATGTGCGCGCGTTGCTGCTCTTCTTTTTTTATATACATACGATAAACGAAATAAAACACCGATCTCGTAAAGCCGAGCGGCCGCGATAAAAACGGACGCGGAAAATCTGACGGCGTTGCGCGCGCTCTCTCGCCGGATATAGTGCACGCACACCGGCGAGAATTACACACGTTGCACATTGCACGCGAGCGCGCGTAGGCGCCTGTATTGTTCGTCGATTTTTTATCGTGCCATTTATTTGTACCGACCTTTATTAAACGATGAAAACTTTATTGCTAATTGCCGGGGGCGAAAAGGTTTTTATGGATGCTTGCCCGAGCCGCGTTTTCATTTCGATTCCGGGGAACTCTCTCTCTCTCTCTCATATATACAGACACACACACACACACATATATATATGTGTGTATATATATATATCATACATACACACGTATACACACACACACGCTTATGTTGCGCTTTCCCCGCGCGCTCCGCCGCAGCAAATCACGTCGCATCGACTATCGAAAATTCCGGCCCCTCTCTACTTCGGAGTCAGTAGATGAAAACGTCGAAGAATTTTAATTGAAGCTCCCAAAGCCGGGAGTCGGATATCTCCATTTTGGGAATTGCACAGGGGGAAGATAAAAGCGCTCGGATGAAGAAATTTATTCGTGTAAATTTCTTTGTTTGTTCGTCAAAACTTCAGAAGGAATTTCGAAAATGGTTACAAATGGTGCAGATATTTTCATTATTAAATTTTTTCAGTATTTGTACAATTCTTTCGAAACAAGTACGGTTTCAAAAAAAAAAAAATAAAAAAAAATAAAAATAAGGTCACCGCGTATTTCCATTACGGAGTTTGAAAAAAAAAAGTTATATTTTCAAATTCGATGATTTTTGGTGTATATTTGTCCGATATTGACCGTGTAACAGCACGTGTCAACTTGAAGTAAAGCCGCATCGATGATGACTAATCGATGAGCGCGCAATGACAGATCGGTGATTAAAACGACGTTTAAAAAAAACACACACACACACACACACACACATATATATACACGCGGAAGCGACGTCTGAAAATAATGCTTTATTTCGACGAAGGCGCGGGAGCAAAAGTTAACATCGGTTTTCCATTTGTCGGCAAGACCGCGGGGGTAACGATCGCGCGCGCGAGCGTAATGAAGGAAGCTGATCGGAGGTGGAAAATTGCGCCCGGGTATTTATAGATTACGGCCTTACCGGGCCACGTGTGCCACGCCGGGACTGTGGCGGCGATTGCAGTGCACCGGCGACGGGAGAAACGACGGGAAAAAGAGAAAGAGCGAGAGTTTTAACTGCCGACGCGAGGGCGCGGATTTACGATTCGAAATACGCGCGAGAAATAAACACGAAAAAATAATAACTATAAAAACTGCCGTTCTCGCGCGCGTCCGAATATACGTTTCTCCATCGGCCAAAGTGATCGCGAACACGACTACAAAAATATAGTAGTAACGAATCCTGTCCCGAAGGCAATCGAGGAATTTATGTGTTTATGCAAAATATCCGCTCTCCTATGAAAAATATTATAAATTGTGAACAGAGTTGAAGTCAAATTAAAAACTTACGGGTATTCTAATTTTTCTCATCTCAAATCGTAAGCTGCGACTATATAGAAAAAAAACTAGAAATTGGGACGCCCTTATTTTGACGGAAAAAATACAGATTCTAAAGAGCAAGACTTGGAGAACGTATTTCAACATGTTTCTCAAGGGGTTGCATCAACTCGTTTGTCCTCGAAGACGGCTCTGTCGAAGAAGTCCGTCAGTTTTCTTCGATATCTTTTTTCTTTCTTTCTTTTTCGCGTTCTTTATCTCGCTTTTGTTTCGTTGCACGCGGAAGATGCACGACTACTTGTCAACAAGCGTCGTAAATTATCCGAGAGAAAAAGAGAGAGAAGAAGAAAAAAACGAGAGAGAATATTTAATGTTCCAACGACGCATAAAGACGATCAGATTGTGCGAAACATGTTTCGCTTTTGGAGCGACAACAATGATTTTTTATATGACACGTCTCTTTGACGTCTTATATACATAAAATGTATATACGTGCGTGTGAAATGTGTACGTAATGTCAGAGCGATATAAAAATTCATCATTTTTTTTCTGAATAAATCTTGCATTAAAAAAAAAACAAATTTTTTATGATCCACTCGATATAATCCGCGTGCGCGTGGAAAAATATAAAAACTGAAACTATATTTTTTCATATAGATGGAAATAAAATCAATAAAAATCTAATAAAATTATGTTGTCTTGTTGCTAAAAAAAAAAAAAAAAATGCACAATTGATGTTAAGTTAGACAAATTTATACAAAGATATTTACTAATAAATAAAAAACCAAATGTTTTCCTTGATTTTGTCTTTAAAATCGATTCTCGGTCTGACCTTCGCCGCGAGGAGCGGCCTCGCCATACGAAACACGTCGACCCCATCGAGATTGGAGCCATCGCTCTCGCGAGCTCACGTTTTAATCGCCGAGGTCGTTAAGGCCCTAAAGGAGCACGCGGTGCGAAAGAAGTCGGAGGAAGCGTTCCGCGAGGATGAAATACGGGGAACGTTGAACCCAATCAAGTGGCTGTCATAAATTTCCATCAAGCCGCGCCCCGTCCGCGGCGCTAATGGCCGATACAAAATTGCGGGCGCAGAAAAATCGCAGGAAAAGGGCCGGCCTTTTTTTTCTTTTTTGTGTGCGCGAGCACCTTTTCTTCGCCTACCGATCACGATCGCGACACCTTGATCATCAACAGTAAATCAAATTTCGCAATTGGACACACACAAAGCCGACACGGAACCCGACGGGCAGAGAGAGATCTTTCTTTGCCTCGCTAAAAATCATAAATATGGATTTCACATTAAGTGCTAATTTTGTAATGAAGCGAAATGTTTCGTGTTTACGAATGCTTTGCAGGTATTATCATGTCCAATGTAAATGGGAATAGTTGTAAAAACAACACAAAGATAGCGCGAGATTTATGAATATTCCACTTGATTATATATACATATGTAAAGACAAACGCGCGTCATTGTTAAAAGAACGAGCGTCGTTAAAATGACAAATTATCAGAAACATTTATTATGACGATATATATTTGTTAGATGTCGTCGAGCGTGTAACGTGCTTATAGATATCGCGCGCAGATAATACCACACTCTAATCACTCCGCGTTTATTAAGGTAGTCATATAAAATTTGTCGCGGGAATACATAGATAGGGTAATCGCTCCAATCGCTTGTATCTTTAATAACAAAACTTGCTGAGCCACTCTCCAAGTCGCGCGCGCGGTATAACTCGTCGCGTAACAGACGTAACTTCCCTTCAATCGAGCTATCAACCGTCACATATTGAAGTGGAACACCGCACGTATTATTTAGAAAGCATTCGCGTCATCGAATCGATCGTAGCGTTGCTCGATCGTGTTGCGAGAGATGCCGCGTATTTACACGAGAAACGTTTATGCTAAAATCAACGATATGAATCGAATATTATCACTAATGATGAAACTATTTTAAGTAAGAAAGAAAAGAAGAACAAAAATAAAAATAGATTTTAAAAAATAATCATCGTCATCAATATTTGGAAGATATTATCCATCGATCTAAAAAAAAAAAAAACAACAATTGATCGTTAGCCACATAATCTTACAATATTTTCCAAAAAATAAAATATATAATTTGCGCGTATTAATCAAATCATTCTCTCTTTCTCGTTAACAGTTGCTGACTCTAAGTAAATAATACTAAATAGCGGAGATCTTTCCGAATGTCTGTTGCGTTCGACATTCGTCACGATACGCTATCGCGATACCGTTGTTTTCGAAACCGAACGGGCGCATAAGGACCTGACGCCAGAATACGCGCGTTCGTCCGGACGCTCGCACGCGTGTTTCTATAGGAGCGGTTATACAGCCGTAGAACATATTGAAACGCGTCGTTGGGGGCAGATGCGCCCGATGATATATTAACGCCAACTGCGCGCGCGCTCGATATAATACGAGCGGTGGCGCGCGCGCGCGCTTGCTCACTCACGCACGCACGCACGCACGCACGCACGCACGTACAACACGCACGCAAGCGAACGAGCGACCACGCGTGTGTCACGCGGCGATCGCAACCATGGGCTCTCTGCCTCCCCCTCTCGCTCGCCCGCGCAAGCGCCCGCGCGCGAATAAATTATAGAATTATTGTTTTATCGCGGTGCTCGCATATAGATACGATATATTTTCGACCCTCGCGAATTGTCGCGCCTCCCTCGAGGGCGCCTCCCTCCCCTCTAATTCCCAATCCTCCCTTTACTCCCCCGGAGTGCCGATGTCCGCGTTCTGTCCTCCTTCCACCACCGACCGACACCTCATCCCCGTTTTTTCTCCGACACTGTGTAGATAATAAATCGCCAAGGCGGCACGCCAAATTAATATCGTAAATTCGTTACGAGGCGCGATACCGCGGCTTTCGTACGAAAAGCATTGAGAGCGGGGAAGAGCAGGAGGGGAAGACGTGATGGCCAGGGGGAACGGAGGGTAAAACATTCGCGACCACGGTGTAATATTAAAAACAGGCGCGAAACGGCGCGCGCGAGAGTTCTCGGATGAAAAATAAGCGCAGTAATATTCCGAGCCCTCCTCCTCGTCCTCCTCCTCTATCGGCCGCCCCCATCTCCTCACACCAACCCCTACCGGTATTCGTTCGCAATTAATTGTTTGCCGCGCGAGCAATCCCACTTTCGCGGCACAGAATATAATTACCTACCTAAATCATCGGTCAATTGCGAGATATCTATAAGCGCGCGCGCGCGCGCGAGCGCGAAAGTATTTGCGATAATCGTGTTCGTTTTAACGTACGTCGCGGGCGCGCGCTTTTTATGTGCGCGGCCGTGCCCGCTTACATAAATTTTTAATATTCCGGTAATTTTTGAACAATCGCGCCCCGCCCTCGATTAACAACCACCACAGCGAGTAATTAAAATATCTAATTCGCTCGACTTAGGTCACGAGAATTAACGTCCGGCTCGTTAATCCTTAAGCAGGATCGCGCGAAGAGGATTACTATATCTAATTATCTGTATCGTCTAAATGTAAAATGCGATTACTAAAATTAATCTTCTTGACAAAGTACGAAAGCAGTAGACTCTGCAAATTATAATAAATTCATTTTATATATATATATATATATTAGTATGTATATATATATTATATTAAAAACAGAATAAATATACGTACGTACGTATAATATAAATAATTATCTTAATATGAATAAGAGCACGTATTTTACGGCGTAAAAATATAAAAGAAAAAAAACCACATTATAAAACTCGCAAATACAACCGAGAGATTTCTCAATCCAATTTCTTAATTGCAAATTAAGTGTCTTATATAAGTCACAAACAGCTGATAAGTAAATCAACTCTTTTTCAGTCGGATCTTGACCTGCTTAATTTCGTGTATCGTGCGGTAGTGCGGAGTTGCGTTATCGAATTATCGCCCCAATCGCGAAAGCGTTTGATAACGGAACACTGTTTAGTCTCACCGACGTCCGCAAGCGTTAAAATTCTTTCGATTAAAACGTCAAGCGCAACAGCCGAGCGCGCGCTTATCTGAAAGGAGCATTGAGTCACATTACAGATACACCGGGTGAACGAATACTCAATGACTCTTGTGTATATATCGCTCCCGTCGTACTATTAGCACTCAACTTTGCGTCCAAGTGTGATTATCTGTACAAATTATTCGACTAAGCAGTTGCGGAATCACAAGATGTTTGTAATCGCGCGCCGCGAACACATACATTTATGCTGCGATAACGCAACTCTCTCGCACGACAACGAATGCTTCGGCGGCTTGTTCTCCAATATGAGAAAATATATAATGCGCGAAAACTTAACGACCGTAACAACATGTGGAGAAGATAATTTTTATTAATTTTGCACGTAATGCAATTTTTTTCTACTACGTTATCGCGTGACTAAGTTGTAAAAATGTATCAAAAAACTTATCGAATGTTTTTTATAAATAAAAAACACTAATAATGTAAATATTCTTTTTCTTGTTCTTCTTCTCTGTAATAATCAAACGGTTTAAGAAAAACGGAAATTGAGTGAGAGAGAGAAAAATTGAAATTTCATCAAATAGAAATGTTGTCAAAACTTGTTGAAAAAAAACTATTCGTATATAGAATAATTATATTATGCAACTTCACTGTGTTAAAGTATTCTTAAATTCTACGGGCATCTCTCTCTCTCTCTCTCTCTCAAAAGAGTTTATCTTATTCCGGGTCTACCGTTCGCATCAAGGAAATATCTCACCATCCGTCCATCCCCGTCTGTATTACGAAACAATTGCACAATTATATCACGCAGAAATTTGCATGGTTTTTCTCGAAACATGGCACATCCATCATCGCCCTCCGCCTGCGAGCGTTCCGCACGTCGGGCGTCTTATCTCGATTCGAGAGAACCCGACTAAACGCTTCTTCGTGCACGCGTACACGTACATACATACAAATAACTACGTATACAGACTCAAACAAGCGATATACAACAACGCCGCCCATAAATTCGGACGAGTGTGTATAACACGGCCTCGTAATAAGTCGCGCTCACATTCGTTTCCGCGCGCGCATAAATACATGCCAGGCCACGGCGTCCGGTCGGCCGCGCTATTACGCGCATATAAATTCAAATAAGTTATTATAAATGTAATTTGTACAGTTGACGCGCTGCGATGATGGCAGCAAGTCTGGGGTTTAGGATATTCACGCTCGCGCATCGCAGGAATATATTTTAATAATTTGAAATACATTAAAGTGTTTTTTTATCGTTTCTTTCTTTCTCTCTGTGCTTTATCAGTTGTTCTTCCAACTCGTAGATTAGACAACGGAACAACCTATAAACATGACCTGAATTCAAGTACGTCAATCACACAAGCGGATTCCGTTTTGGTGAAATTATTACGAGAGTCAGCGTGACTTCGCGTTTTGTGAGAAGTAAACTCGTAGAGAGGAGAAAGACCCAACTTATATATATGTGTGCGTGCATAAAATCATTAAATTGATATATGATACATAAAGTTTGGAATTTTCGAATAAATGCTGCTACGCAGCAGATGACCGTTGACAGTGAAGACACTTTCTATTTTTTAACGTTAAAATCAACAGGTTGAAAGATGCGCTTTATCGCAGATGTTTTCCATTGTTTTGAGAATAAAGTAAAATTCGACGAAGAGTTTACTCTTTCCGCGCCTTTTAAAACCGCCCTATCCGCAAAAAACGCGAATATATACTTTATCGAATATATAGAAATGCAATTTTTTTTTTTTTTTTTTTTTTTTGTATTGTCACATCTATATCTTCGGTTTTTTATTCGCTTGAGTAAATATTAAAAAAATTCAAATTTTAGTACCGCGAGGGAAGTGTAAAAAATTCCTCGTGTGATATAATATTTAGTTTGAATATTTATCAGGCTAGCTTTTGCTAAGGCAAATATAATTTATGATACTTTTTATAACACGCACAGAATGCTGCGCGCGCGTACTAGCTAGATATTATTATATTATTCTTTGTGTATTAACATTACAGTTGTGTCGTAAAATTTTTTTGTCTCATTATTAAAAATCAAAGAGAAAAAAATTGTTTATATATATCCATTGAAGAGTTGAGACACGCGGTTAATTAATTGCCTTCGAAGTCCAAGATATTTGAGTGTGTATTATAACGCAGACTGTTTTATTCCGCGCGATGTCGTTTATTATATAGATAATTTCAAATAAATGAGCTCCTCTTTTTGGAGTACGGAGTTGGTTAAAATATATAGACGCGCTTGCACAACACGAACGTTTTCGAATTATAAGTCTTTGAACTGTGATCAACACACACGTAATATATCAAAGCGTAATGAATTGTTTAATTATGATAATCGTTTAATTATGATATACTCTGTGCGTAAAACGTACGCTCTCGGATATCTTAGTGACGAAATTGTCGAAGAATGTAAAACATTCTATCTCTCTTTCGCGAGTTTCTCAGTTACATAACCCATTTACTTTAAATGCGATATCTCAGCGCGAGCTAATTATTACAAGCGCAATAAATAAAAAGCCGCGAAGAGATTTGCCGTCCCGTCATTGATATTTAAATCCCGTGTAATACCGCGCACCTACTTTCAATTTGCACGCGAGATCCCGCGTGCGGAGATCTCTCTCTCGCTCTCTCTCTCGCGACTAGGGATCCGGAGTTGCGTCAAAACGCGATCGGCGAACCGCGTCTCGTCTCCGCGCGGAAACGGATTCCGGAATAGGAATATTCGCATTCAAAGTTTCTTCGTGGTGTAATACGCATAAATATCGCGTTATTCATTCGCGAGTATAAACCGACACTCAATAAAAATAAAATATTACACGGATATGTAAAATATCACTGACGCGAAAGAAAGATTTAGGTCGACTTAAACTTGAAGCTTCTCCCGATTGCAAATGAGAGAATGGCGTAATGGTGAAATATTATTACTGAAGTATAAAATGAATCAGAGTTATAGCATTTTACGGCCTAATGACGTTGAAACGAAGTGCCACTTCATATACATCACTTTTATTTTAATTTCAAAACTTGTATATATACATATATATATATATATCTCCATGAACCATGACCTATGATCTATGGTCAGTATTCAAAGATATAAGATAAAAAACGCGCAATATATAATGCCTTGTCGACATGTGTCTCGTAATGACGGAAATTTAGTGCGTCACTTTGCGCAATTCGTATTCTGAGAACCGCAAATATTCATTCAGATAGAAAATAATTTTGTTTAACGACGAAAAGATTACACACTTACACTGTTTATACATCGAACATTTACTCTTCGAAGAAACAAATTCTCTCAATGTCAATGTGTTTTTACGCGTCACAATCCTATCTTCTGGAAGTCAATTATCGTTTTCTTTCTTTTTTTTTTTTNTTTTTTTTTTTTTGTTTTGGTACGCATAACAAGTTAAAAACGAATTCTTGTTGTTAGAGACCGCGTCAGTTACACGCTATCCATTACGGTATCCATAAATGGCGCTCTCTTCCACTACGCTCCACATAGCGACGATCTAGATTACATCCAGCGGCGGCTGGTATTTATCGTGCGGGTTGTATCGCCGATTCTCCCGAGACGGGGGAAGGGGGAGGAGGATAGAGAGGGTCACGGGAGAAGAGCGGGATGACGGAGGGGTATAAAAAGTCATGAGAGGAGTAGAGCAGAGGGAGATGTGGTTATAACCGAGAGAAAGAGAGAGAAAGAGAGACAGGGACGAAGACGAAGCGGCGGCGTGCTCGACCGAAAAGTTTGCCTAACGGTAAAGCGATGAGTTAACGTTAATATATTCCGTCGGAAAGTTTTTATAATATTCCCGGGCATTGTCTGCCGCGGAACAATAAAACCGCTGTTCCCGTTTACGACGGACGATTTTTCAACGAGTCGCAGAAATGAGTGGGAGCGATGAAGAAGGAGAGTGAAAAAGGGAAAAGAGTGTGTGTGTGTGTGTGTGTGAGAGAGAGAGAGAGAGAGAGAGAGAAAGAGAAGCAACCGTGGCTCCAAGATACACGCTTCGTTTTGCGTTTTGTATTACAGTACGTGTCGTTTATGACCACGCATACACACACGTACAAAATAATTTATCGTTGTCTCTAGAAAAATCAAGAACAAAAGTATTATGTAACAACGCAGACGTCAAGTTGTAGATATACATAAGATAAGATGATATAATATAAATGACGACTTAAAGAATTGCGCTATTTAATTGCTCGGAGTTGCGGTTCATTAACCTGTTCAAACGCGAGAGTTCGGCATATTCCCCGACTTGTTCTCCAACAACTGAGAAGAATTTGTTACAGTCTACTGATTTTGATGAGATATCATAAGAAAAAAAAATTGTTCTTACGATTATACCGAATGTAATTAGAGGTTATCTGAAATATCTAAAAAAGTGTGTGTGTGTGTCATGTGTTCAAGCTGTGTGCTATCTGAAGAGAAATGAAAACTGGTCACAGCGTCTGCCACCTAAGCGCGACTTCCGACACACCCTGATGCATGTAGATGTGTATCTCTTTTTACACAGTTCGCTGTGCCATTTAACATATCCATCCGCCTTTATTGTCGCTCATTCGTGCTTTGTGCACGTTCACTCGAAACTCTTGAGGGACCCGAGCCGACGGGATCCCGGAGGGCCCAACAAACACTCTCTTTCGTCTTTTCCATAGCTGCGCAACGCTGTACACTAGCAATAGATATAAATCCGAGAGAGGCGAAAGAGGGAGAGGGAGTAGTAGAGAAGCGCTCGCGAGCGCGCGGCAGAGAAACGGCGTAAAAAGATTAATTTCTCGGAATTTCTATCCATGTAGAGCAGCGTGGGGGCACACCGTGGGGGTTGAAGGGCGACGGGCCGCGCGGGACGGAAGGAAAAATGAGACGGGGAGAGACGGAAGACCGACAGCGACACGGGAGAGAGGAAGGGGCAGGAGGAAAGGTTGAAAAGTTTGCGATGCTCCTCTTTTTTTCTTACCAAGCTCGCTCGTTGTTAACCTACCTACCCTCCTCTCTCTGTTACTACACAAGACAGGGCGGGGAGGAGGTGAGAGAGGCGCCCGGGTTTCGTTTGATATTGTGTTGAATCGAGGAGTGGCTGTGCTGCTGTGCTGCGCGAGGCCGGGGCGGCAGAAGGAATTAAAAGTAAACACGCAGAGGCTCACGCGTTCCTCCACGCGGGTTAGAGTAATTACGAGTCGCGCCAGCTGCCGCGGAGTTTAAATTATAGAAATTACAAAACGCCCCCTCGTTTCCCTACCCCTCCCCCGTTCTCCGTCGCGCCACCCCACACGCCCAACCTCCCGTGTCGGCCAGCGGCCGCACGCGTTTCTTTTTCCGGGAAACGACGTTTCGTTTTTACAGCCGGTGCATTATATACATATACACACACGAAGCGAGCGCGCACAGCCAGTTCAAAGCCTCGCGAGCGAGATCGAGATGCGATCGCGAGGGGACGATGAACGCGCGGCGTCACGGCGCGCCTTTCTAACGCGAGCGAGCGAGATCCCCCAGCGATTACCAAGAATCGGAGATCTCTTATGATTTTTCGCAGATGATGCGAATTCCGCTGCGCTAATAACGATTTAATCAGAAGCGCGGATCTGCGCAATCTAAGGCTTCTTCCCTCTGACAACCCTATTAACATAACGTTCGTTAACCGCGTATTATTGTTATAGGTCACTGAATTTCAAATCGAGGAAGAGCCAACTAGGCGTAGTTAGTTAATCAAGACACGTAAGTAATATTGACGTAACAGAGAACCACACCTATATCGTTAATAAAAAACCTTCTTTGTATTTTGTTTTTTTTTTTTTTTCCCCGACGACGTTAGAAGAATTTGTAATCGTTGTCTACTGAAATTATTATAGGAGAAAAATAATGTAGAGATACGCAATATAAGATGTGTCATCGCTTAGAAGAGACTACATTTATACGTTATGTAACACACGTGTGATAAATATTTCTTTTCGCAGTTGATTCGCAATCGACATCGGCGGATAGATACCGGCCGTAAGTGTCTTCCGCAACCGGAAGTAAAGACCGACGAAGGGCGAATCTAAAACGTATGAAAGAAGGAAAACAACGACGAGCCCGCCTCTTTCTCGTCTTCCTTCGTTCTTCTCTCTTCTTTCGCCTCGTTTTCGAACGATGCAGGTGAACCGAGCGTTTCGAGGCAAACGCGCCAGGTAACTCAAGTTGCCGCGAACACAACGAAATATAACGCACGATGGAATTCCTCGAGGCTGCCGCTAATGCCACATCGGCCTCCTCTCTTTGTCTCGCGGTGCCATCATTTTTCTCTTAATATATTTTATTGCCATCTTGGTCTTGCTCCCGCCAGCGCATTCGCTGCGATGCCTTCTCTTCTCCTTCTTCACCTGCGCACTCTCTCCCTTCCCTCCCTCCCGTCCGTGTTCATTCTGTTCCTCTCTCATCCCCTCGAACGTCGCGCCACCCACCGTGCCTACACCTTCTCGCTCGAAACTCTCCACCGTACCACACACAACACAATTCCACTCTCTCCTCACCCTCCCATAGACTTTATTATATATTTCTATCTCTGTCTTTTATTCGTTTTTCTTTTTCTTTCTCAGTCAAGTTGTCGTTTCGCTTTCTCTTTCGTTCTCGGTTGCCTCGCACTAGCGGCATTTCGACGACGATGCCGAATGCGGGAAACAGAGACGCAAGATACGCGAGATCGAGCGTGGTCGGGAGTACGAGACAGTAAGAGCGAGTGAGAGAAAAGGAGAGAGAAAGGAAGCGTAGAGAGCAGTGGAAAAAAAGAGACAGCGTTATCAGCAACGCGATGAGCGCAAAAAAGACGGCGATATAATTGTATCTAAATTATAATATACAAATAATAACAGTCGTAAAGTAGCGGCAGGCTGACGCCAGTACAGTCAACATGAAAAGTTTCCTCTATTGCCATCATTTTACTGGCTTTGACACACGATAAAGCTTAGCTTCAGAAAAGTCGTCTTCCTCGCAAATTTATCGCATCTTTTCTCTCTCTCCCTCTCTCCCTCTCTCTCTCTCTCTCTCTCTCTCTCTCTCTCTCTCTCTCTTTCTCTTTCTCTCGACATCACTCTTGTGAACGTTACAAATATTTGCACTGCCGCGGCAATTATATTTGCAGACACAGACCTCATTGAAACTTTTTCTTTAATTCGCCGCGATAATTTATATGCGATAAGCAATTCTCTAATTTGATCAGAAAAAAAAAAAAAAGAATAAGAGAAACGAGTTTATTAATGTTACGTGACGGTGAAAAGCTCACCGACCGATTGCGAGAACAATTCCATTTGAATAACATAATAAAAATACAGTAATTATACATCAGAAAAAAAAATTAAAACCGCTTAAAACTAATTAATCATATATGCACATTATCTAATGACAAATATTATTTTTACATTTTTTATCTCCAGTCAATTTCTTTTACATATTTACTGCAGATATAAAACATGAAGCAATATTTGTCACGAAGTAGCAAACAAGTACTATTGCTTCTTTTTTTCCTCTTTTTTTTTTTTTTTTTAATAAGATAATGACAATCGCAAAGATAATGTCTGATGCAATGAACGAAACAGAAAAAAAACGGCGATTTTATAATTAGACACCGAGTCCGTAGAGTAAGATAAATAACAAAATACGAATGTGAAAGATACATAAAATAAATCTAAGTTCAGGTTCAGTCAACTGTATGAGAATTCACGATAACGGTTAAAAATAAGAGACAAACTCAATCGCACACATATAGAAGAGAATGGACCAAATAAGAGAAGGAAGAGAAGAGAGTGAATTTTGCGACCGAACACAGTTCGGTCTGGAGTGATGGTCGCGATGACTGTCGTTCTCTCAGTGTTGAAAATGAGCGCGCGCGCCAGAAGAAAGCAGTTTCGTACACGTGATCGTTAGAACGTGTGCATACACGTTTTTCTTTTTCTTCGAGTTACTTTTTTTTTTCTCCCGGGAGGGATGACGCGCCATTAGAATTGCATCGCGCGGGCCGAGACCGCGCGCTGCTCCCTATTCCCGGCGCATATTTAGCGTTAAACGCGACCGTCTATTTCTTAACTCATGCTGAACCGCGATCTTCTCGTGTCAGACAAATAAAACTCACAAACTGCGGACAGCCGCTATTTAGAGCTAAATGTGGCGCTAAGTAGATGAGACGAAAGAGAGAGAGAGAGAGAGAGAATGTATGCCCGAATCTCGAAGTGTGCATTTTTATTATTAGTACATCAGTTGCACACGTACTATTAATATAAAACACCAAACGAATTCGTCATTATTAGATCGAACAACACTATTGCGATTGCGGCTAAGTTATCAAAGATATTACATAAGAAATGCTAATATCTTTTTTTTAAATTTTTGCATAATGAAATAATGCGAATATAAATATTCTTTGACAAATAATACCGCGATGACGTTTATACCCCGCGGGACGGATGACTTCACGGTTTGGTTTCTTTGCGTAATGTTGCATTTTTGTCTATTTTAATTACAAAGCAATAGGTGATAAAACAAGCGACTGAGCCAAGAAATGGCATTGAGTCGCCACTCGAGTTGAGCTCGAAATATAATATTTGTTTTGTTCAATGTGAGAGAGAAAAAGAGAGAAAGGAAGAGAGAGAGAAAGAAAGAGAGAGAGAGAGAGAGAGAGAGAGAGAGAGAGAAAGAGAGAGAGGGAGGGAAGGTGGGAGGAAGAAGACGCTGCCGCGATGAATATTTACATGTGCAAACTTGATTTACAATTTATTTGCTTAGCAGAAAGCGAGTGAAAGAATTCTGCGCGTGTTTTGTTGCGATAAAGTCGCACATCTTGCGCTTCTCATATATTTTTTATATCGCCCGAATTATTTATCTTGAGATTTGCGATGTCGCGAATCTTCCATTGCAAAAAGATAAAGCGGCAAAAGTGAATAATATATAGCGACTCACTCATCATAATGACGCTCATTGACTTATTAAGGAAACTTTTCTCGCAACATAAGTGTGTGTATGTTTGTGTGTGTGTGTGTGTGTGTGTGTGAGATAACACAAGAAATATTTGAAACACAAGAAATGTAAAATGAAAATTGCAAATTACATAAAGTGAATTAATGATGTAAATATAATAATCAGTATTAGATTTATATATCCTTCACAAAAAAAAAGAAAATCATAATGATATACGCGCACGAATGTAAAAAAGTATATACATTTAGGTGGCTTGATTCCGGGCAAACCGTTCCGCGTAAAGAAAAGGGTAAAGATAAAGCGGTTAAAGGGATAAGAGAAACCAATGTCGCCGCGGATTCAGTCTCTTTTCCGCCCGCGTAATTTTTATTGCCTTAATCTCCCCGTTATTATCGTTGTGCAACGCGGTTGCGTTAGAGTCGCAGCAGCAATCGCTGCTCTATCACGGTACGAGGCACTATAAGAGTGAGAAAGAAAGGAGAAGGGGAAAAGGGAGCGAGTGCTTAATAGATGTGCTCTGTTTCCTCGGTTCTTGCGAGCCGCTGGCCACGCCGCACAATTTCTCGCGAGCGATGCGCGCGTAAAAAGAGAACAACGCGCGTTCGGGGTTGAATTTTTTCCCGTCCGGCTATGTAGAGAAGCGCGAGAGAGAGAAAGAAAGAAGAGGAGAAGAGCGCGAACATACGCGCGAGAAACAAGACGGAAAAGAACTAGAGAGAGAAGGAACGAACCCACCCACCTGGAATGCAAGTCGGCGGGTAAGAAAAATAAGCTCGGTGGGAGTAATAATAAAGAAATATGTTTCTCTTCAAACACACATACACGTACACACAGAGTGGGGTCCCCCTCTCTTCTCTTCTCTACACACAGCGTGTCTTCTCCCTCCTTCAACTCTTTCTTAGAGACGCATACATGCGCCGTGCACTTCCACACAAACACAACGACGAGAAGACATTCGAGTCGTACCTCGCTTTTACAGCACGTTTTAAGGGACCCCGTGTTATCTCACGTCGTAAGGCAGCTGCTTCTGTTGCTGCTGCTGTTGGTGGTGCTCTCCGCATGAAACCTAATCGCGGCACTCCTACTACACAATCCCTTCTACCTTTCTCCCAACTTGCCTCCTCCCCCTTCCCGTCTTCTCACGTCTACAAAGGAAACTCTGCGTCGTGGGAGGGGAGGATGAAGAAGAGGAGGAGGAGGAGGAGGAGACGGACGAGCTGATAGTCGTTGGCTTAAAGAGAACTGGTTTTAAAATTCATTTCTATAAGTGAGATAAACCGACAGAGAGAGAGAGAGAGAGAGAGAAGAGGCTTTTGCTGCGTTTGAATTTTAATATATACCTCTGCGCTGACGTGTATCCGCCAAGGAAACTAGCATATTCCGTGCAATCATTTCCATTAATAAATATATTTTCAAACAAAGAATTTTAATAAAACGTTAAAGATTTGCATACATATTATAACGCGAGCAAGAGAAGAAGCTTACATTTGTCGAATTGATCGAACTAAAGTTGTTTAAAAAAATAGATATTTTTTAAGTAATATAAGTTTGATGAATTTACACACACGTATGTATCTCGTGTTGATCTTGGGGAGAGATTCGCAATCTTTGACAAAGTCATAGACCACTTTTATTATGAATTTTCTTCTCTCGTCGCGCGCTCGCCCACTCGCTCGCGACTATACAGCCGACGAATCGAGGTTAAGG
Source organism: Pseudomyrmex gracilis (assembly GCF_002006095.1). Taxonomy (NCBI): domain Eukaryota; kingdom Metazoa; phylum Arthropoda; class Insecta; order Hymenoptera; family Formicidae; genus Pseudomyrmex; species Pseudomyrmex gracilis. The sequence continues at coordinate 337,740 of NW_018020641.1, forward strand.
TCGGAGCAGGTGTATCCACGCCTGCGTTTTCCGGTGGGAGGACAGAGAAAGAGAGAGAGAGAGAGAGAGAGAAAGAAAGAAAGAGCAAGAACGCTACTCGTTGCACTCTGGGACGTATTAAACTTCGCTAAGACCACCGTGGTAGAAAAGAAACGTACGTAACTAGAATGTAGACATTAGCAACTATCTCTCCAAACACACATACATATGTATATGTGTACACATGCGGTAACAGAGATGAACTAAAAAAAAAAAAAAAGGAAGAGGGCGAGAAAAGAAGAGGAGGGCGTTAACGCAATTCCGAGAAACGGGTGCAATCAGAAAAAAATAGCACGGCCGGTGCATGTTCACGCAAGTGAAGGTACGAACCGAGAGGGCCTTCTCTCTAATGTCGGTGTTCTCCGGTTCCGCGGCGCGGCGTGGAAATTGAGAGGAGGTGCCGCATCGTCGCGCGCCATGACAGTAGAAAGAGGGATGGGAAGAGCAAAGAAGAGCGGCGGAGGAGAAAGAGAGGGAGAGGCGGAGAACGGAAGAAAAGGAAACACGTTATATTTTATATGACAGCGTGATTGCATTTCCCAGAACAAACATTGCGCCGGCCGAGCAGATGCAAGAAAACGTTGATGTTAATCGTCGCCCTTTCCTTTTCTCTCTCTCAGCCCGACGCAACCCCTCTCAGTCAGTTTTCCTTTTTCTCTGTTGCATCGGAATTTCTTCGAGAGAAGATGTTTGCAAAACGCTCCCTTCCGCTTTTTGCCTCGAGACGCGAGATCGTCGTTTTTTTTCTTTTTCTCGCGTGTGCGAGCGCGTGTGTTTTGCTGATTCTGTCGATCGCGCGAATTTTATGCGAACGTATAATTTTAAACGAGCAGTTAAACGCTCGTGTTCGCAGTGTAATATAATAAATTAGAATCAAGTGGGGATATTAGTCACACTGCGGTGACATCATCACAAAATTTTCCAGCTAAAAGTTTAATTGCCGTAACTGTTTAATGATTTTATGGCAGCTGTTAGTTTTATCCTTGAAGAATGTTTACTTATCGCTCTCGCGCTCGCGCACGCATAGTTATAGTTAGCGCAAACTTCTTCACGTGCGTATAAATTTTCTTTGAGCGTATATAGTTTCGGTTATCTCCCTCTCAAGTCTATCCTTAAATTCCCTCCGGGTAATCGTCCGCAATCCTGATATTCGTTGTGTAATGCGCGAAATCGCATCGCTGTCTTATTCCGACGCGACAAAGGAGAGGAGAGTACGCGCGAGCGCGATAAATAATTAAAAAGTCTCGAGAAAAGAGCGTTACCTCTCCCTCTGCTCTCCTTCTATATCTCGTTTTCCCGGTTTCCTCAAGCTCGTAAGTAATTTCCACGATTATTTCTGTTTCCCTTTCCTCGCGCGCTCGTTGCATTCTCCTCTCCGGTTGTCTGGTTTGCGCGCCCCCGTATCCCCGTCTACCCCTCGTCTCGTTTCCCCGCTATTGCGAGACGCGGTTAAATCCCGCGGTACGGGCTATTTGTTCGCGCACACTTATCTGTATTTTATTATAGCCAAAGTTTTCACGCTCCGTGCCCTCCCTTCGTCCCATCCGGCCCCTCCTTCGCGCGTCCCTTCTCTCTCGCTCTTTTCTCTTATCTGCACTCGTGTTTACTATACGATATTTATAGCGACCGAGGCGCAGGCAAGAGCGCTTATTACTACAGTACTACGAGGCGAAGGAGCGAGGACGTAGAAAGACAGTGCGTTTTCGTTACGACGTATATATGCCCGCACACTTTTTTTTTATCGGGAATGTTTCTTCGTCCTTTTCACGACAACGACGACGCTTCTCAAGGAGAACGGTGAGAGGACAAGCGTGAAAAATTTATGTCTCGAGGATATTAACTTAGAGCATGCATGTATGTAGAACATCCGACGCGATGTCACCTTCCCATCACGTGTTAGTGAAACGCGACGTGTAAAAAAAACTCTCCGATATTTAGGTTTTTCTTAATGTACATGAAACACATTAAGATGGAGCTTTGATGCTTTTTTTTTTAACAAAGTCAAGTTTCAATGTGAACTGTACACTTTAACTTATTTTTAGAATTACTAAAAGAATTTGAATTGCTAATTATCGGTATAAAAAAAAAAAAAAAAAAAAAAAAACACACACACATGTGGAGAACAGAATATACTTCATGTTTTTAAATATAAACAAACAAAATTACATAAAAGACG
>NW_018020641.1:340334-351686 GCF_002006095.1 Pseudomyrmex gracilis
TGCACTCCAATCTAATTCAAAAAGACACAAAACGCTATGATCAGTAATTCTGTTTATGAAACAGTAAGAAGCCGGCAAAAAAAAAAAAAAAAAAACAACTTGTTCGCTCGTAAATTTATTTCCACACGTCGTTATGTTATCTTTGCGCTCGTTACCGATACTCGGTTCTTATCGATCGCAGCTCAGGAGGCCGCTGACTACAGTGTAATTACTTTTAATCGACTCGCAATTTGCGCGGCACGTGTCTCCACAGCTGACCGAATAATCGTCAAACTGAAACGTCAAGACATCAGTCACTCACAGAGAGAATCCGGAAAGCGATCGAACAATATTATTCTCTTCCGTGCAAAATACGTTAATAAAATATGTATTTTGAAAATTAATCAACAACTTACTGTGAATTGCAAATAGAAATTTTTAATGTCCACGCTGTACAAATAATCTCTTTAAGTGCGGCTCCACGCAAACACTTTCACGAAAAAAAAAAAAATATATACAGAATTCTCGCGATTGATAACGCGAGAACATAATCTTTATTAATTGCCGTCTAAAATTTTGTACAACAGTGTGTGAGTATGTGTTATTCGCAGTTTTAAATGTTAAACAATCTCGCTCGTTTCCTTCCGAGGTGTCTGTCCGCGCGTAATGACCCGTAATGCCGGTGTTATTATTCGCAAAGTGTTGTTTCTTTCGCGGCGTCGCATTCGAAGCGCGCGCGCGCGCGCGCGCGAATGCACCGTTGCGGGCGTCGCGGCGCGATGCATCTCCCCGCCTTGTTCTTACACACGTTACGTCTCGCTGCACGCTTCGACTCTCGCGAAATATATGGAGCAACGGTTACGCGAAAGCCTGGAAGCAATAAGTCGCGGTAATTGTTCGCATTTTTGCCGCCTTTACACGCTGTCCGACATCGCATCAACTAGCAGCACCTTTTGTGTAATTTCTCTCTGAGGCTTCATTTAAAATACAAACATGCTTTAATTTGCTTTAGAAAAAAAAAAAAAAAAAAAAAAAACACAAAAAAAAACAATTTTTTGTGGCGGCCGGAAGAAATAACCGGAAGAAAGCCCCCCGCTGTTCGCATTTTTGCCGCCTTTACACGCTGTCCGACATCGCATCAACTAGCAGCACCTTTTGTGTAATTTCTCTCTGAGGCTTCATTTAAAATACNAAAAAAAAAAAAAAAAAAAAAAACTTCTAAATGTCGTTGATCGCAAAAATAGACGAAGATCAATGCAAATTGTGAGAAATTGCGAAGATATTAAAAATAGAATATACTGAAAAGAGTTAAGGATCTCTATAGGATTCTCTGTATTTTCTCTTATATACACATATCTACATCTTTTTTTGCGTGAAAAAGTGCATGTTCGTGCTTTTAACATGGAAATGTTAATTTGTTAATTTCAACCTTTTCACGTTAAAAGTCTTTCATGTTTAAAGTGAATACGCACTTATTTCGTTTCAAGCGCAAAAAGCGTGAGAAAGAGAGAGGGCTCGCGCGCGTGGCAAAAGGACCGAATGTATACACGTAACACACACGAAGGGCCGGAGACTCGGTTTGTAATGGCGAGTTCTCATGCAGAGCATTGCGGATTTTTTTTTCTCTTTTTTTTCTTTTTTTTTTTTTTTATTCACATGACGCCCCGCGCAATGTCCGCGGAATCTTCTCGCGGAGTCAGTCCGTCAGTCCGTTCGTTTATTCGTCCGTTCCATCGTCGACGCCATGACGACGGCATCGTTTTACAAAGTATCGCTCCTCATTGTGCTGAGCTCGCGCCGTGAAAGTTTAGACGGGGTCTCCCTCCTCGAGTACGCTCCCGAAACCGGAAGTCGCCGTTGCTGGCGGATATTTGGAGGGACAGAGGGAGGAAAAAGTAAAGAGAGAAAGAGAGAGAACGAGAGAGAGAGGAGAGAGCAAGGTGAAGGCTTGTCGCATCAGGGGCGTAACACACAGACACGTTGGTACGGCAAGCCAATAATTATTGTTTTTACCCGGCAGCAGCGGGCCGCAATTAAAAACTGTTTATTTATTCAGGCCCGGCTTTTTAGCATTCGCCCGCACACCATCGCGCCGCTTCCCGTGCGTGCGTGCTGCACGCGGAATGCATGTGCGCGCCGTTCACGAGTTGTGTGCGTGTGTGTGCGTGCGCGCGACTGTACCACCCGGCGCGATTTTTCGGCTTACCAAACCGTTGTTTCCAATTTTCCCCCGGTGCGTCGTTTTCCAGCTTGCGTGGGGCCGAGGGGGACCGCCGAAAAAAAATTGCCAGTCACTTCCGCCATCGCGGAGGAGGGATTAAAAAGCGGTACACTAGAACGGCGGCGACTGTCGAGCGCTCGATCGATCGCGCGCGAATTCGGCGGCAGAAGCGAGTCATGATCCATCGACGGATCGATGACAAGCGCGGAGTGGAAAAACTTGCGACTCAGCACGATTTTCGCCTCAAGAGAAAAAAAATATTAAAAAATTATAGAAAAAAAAAATTCACTTCATACATACCTTATTATTTCAATTTCCTGCTTATACAAGATATCTGAGAATCTAGAAATGTATGAATATTTATCAACTTTTCTTTTTTTCTTTGCGTTCGAGATCTAAATTATAGGTGTACCATTCGCATATATATCATTTCCTTATGCGCGTTATAATTTCTGATATCTGAAAAGAAATAAATATTCATACTCATTATATGTAGGTAATGGCCGCGATTAAGTTGGTTATTTATTTTAGACACGTCGTGTAAAATCGCTCTCGCGCAATTTTACATCTATTTCTTTCGGATTTTCAATACAGTCACCGCGACTAACGTCAACGAGTAGCAGATTTACGATCAGATCGATCGAGCGTGTGAGACTTCGCGACGAGCATTGATGAGATTCTCTCGAAACGGCAGAAACAGACAAGAATTTCGGACGCTCTCGACTTTTTCATCGTTAACCGTCGATGATATTTAATTATGCTGATGTACCGCACCCGGGTGTAGTGTTTCCGAATACAATCAGCGAATATTTCTGCACGATGGCGCGACGCGCGTATCGCACATTGGTCGGCGTCGATCATTTCTGTTCGGTTGCCTTGCACGGGCGCTGTGTGTGTTGTAAGTCGATTACATGTGCGGCCGTATCGGCAGCTCTACCGTGACATTAATTAGAGACATCGGTCATTATCGGCACAATAATTACGCCACGTACGCAAAAATCGTTCATTTTGTTCTTTTTTTTTGTCACGTCGACATCGCAAAGTGTTGTTAAAGCTGTATTTAATAAAACCGAATACATAAACGAACGATTTATAATATGCAAGAATTAAAAATTGCTAATTAATAACTATCAAGATTTTGTCCCATATATTCGATATACTTGCTTTTACACAATTGTTCCAATTGCACTTATATCATTATTAACAAGTCATTGTATATAAACACAAGAGAATATAAATAGTAAAAAATTCAAGCAATTTAAATATTAATAAAGACAATTTAAACGAGTATACGTTCCACGATAAAAAATGTTTTAGCGCTAATTCAGAATTTAGGAGCATTTGAAAAATGAATGGCTCGAAGATCGCAAACCTCGCGACCCGGGCAGAGGTAGACGGGCAGACAGGATTCCATATTGTACAAGCTTGAACGTGAAAAAAAGGACTTTGAGCCACCCACCTCGATCGGCGCGCGATCCCGCCGCTATCTCGTGCCGGGATTTATTATTTAATCGCACCGCAATATTTATTATTGTACGTAACCCCGCGGGTCTATAAAAATATCGCGCGTTATCGTGCCGCGCGCCCAGCCGCTCAATAACAAGCCGACGACGATACCTTCGCCCGTGTGTCGAAATCGCTGCGAGTGAGCGACCGCGGGCTTTTCATATTATGAACTCCGCGAACTTTTGGCATACATGAATGATACTCAAATAAAGACTCTCTAAATATCAGAATTAATCAAGTCTTTTTTGATTTTACACATAGTGTCGCAAATTGCAAAATAAATTAAAAACAAATTTAAATACTTGTGCTAAAAAAAACAAATTATCTACAAATAATGTCTACAATTTGTTATATTCAAAAAATGCATTTGAAATTGCGTACTTGTATATTTTATACAATAATATTGCCCGTATGAATCTCTTTTGGCGGAGTATCAGTCAAGTGATTGGCGGGGAGGGATTCGTTAGAACACACGGCTGTACTTGAAGATGCGTTCTCATCGCGGGAACCAAGGGGCTCTTGTGAATGCCTTGTGATCCGCTTGTATAATAGGTTTCGTATGACGGCAATCACCTGTGTGAGTCACGCATTCTTTCATCGATACAGCTAGTTTATTATAGACAGCTTACTCGAGTTAAAAGGATCGAATGTAGAAAGCTCTCTCCTTACAGAGAACTGCACTTTCTAGAGCTCTCAAACATTTCCGTTTTACTCCGAGCTGGTGGCATTTTATCAAACATCGGCAACGAACAGAGTAAACAGTATGTGTTCTTCGCGCATAGTTACGAAGAGACAGACGAAGAAAAGAAAGAGAGAAAGAGAAATACCGTAGAAAATTACCTTGGAAGAAATTAACGCCCCTTGTTTCTTAATCAAGATCAACACATCACTATTGATTTTAATGCGGCTTTATCGTATAGGCACTTCATCTCACATTGCGCTCACAGTCGGTTCGCACGCGCGACTCATTTAATTACGCAATACAATTAGCACTAAATTATAATATTTGAAATCCGGATTTTTAAATTTATTTCACCGCCTAGCCGGCTAATTTACGTTTGTTTCTTCCTGCGCGTGATGATTTATCAGAAATCGCTTTTCTTAATTTATTGTTATAATACGTGTTATAAATTGCATCGCTGGCCAGCCACGCGGTGCATTCCGGAGTGCATTGCCCCCGCAAATGCTCCGGCAGTCTTTCCGGCGAGAAGCGGACAACGCTGCCTTAACGCAGAATTATTCGCAAAGCGCGCGTACACTTCTCGCGCCAACGTTTTTTTTTCGCCGGATGTTCGCCGCCGCATCCCATCATTTTGATCCTACTTTTCTTCTTCTTCTTCTTCGTTAAGTCGTAAAATTTAATTAGTCCTTTTGAGTATTCGCAGAATAGACTTTATAGAAATACACAAGGACACGAGCGTAAAGAAAAAAAAATTATACATGAAAAAATGCCATACATCAAGAATAATTATCTGTCCGAGAAAAACTGACTTTCAAAATGAATAACTTTATTATTCAAGATCCCTTTGATAATAACACAGACACACACACACACACACACACACATCACCCGATGTATATTATTATTTTTCAGATTACACGCACATAACATTCGTGTATTTTGCATACCTTCATAATTCTTAACTGCTTCGTATTCGCAAATCATCTAACATATGTAAATACGCCAGTCCGATGCGTTCGTATGGTGTACATGTATATAGTGAAGGTGGAGAGAAAATATAAAAGCCGATGAAGAAACACGCGATGGCCGGGTGAAACGTTGCTGCTGCAGTCGTCGATTCGCAAATAAATCTGTACGACGATTGTACGGTGGCACAATAGAAAGCCGGGAGAAATCGACGATCCCCCTTTTCGGTCTTTGCCCGAGCCGTTTGTATTCCTCGCGTAAACAAATCTTTTTTTTTTTCTCTGCGCGAGCGCAATATTATACATTTCACGTGCAATAAATCGTGTGATAAATAAATCGTGATTATTAATGGAGCGCGGTGTGCTTTTTTAAAAAAGACCCCAGGTGGTTAAACGCGGGAATCGATCCACAACGTGACGAAATTAATACAGTTTAAATAAGTAACACGCGTTTAATAAGAATTTATTGCGCAGCGGCCGGAGCGGCAAAATAACCTTGTAAAGCGCCATCAATAATGAATAAGCTATAAACGTCGTAATGATAATGAAGTTATAATAACTCGACCCCCCTCTGCCTGTCCCTCCGTCACTCCTCCTCCCTCCCGCCCTCCTCACCCTTTGGCGAACCGCGGACGTCGCTTATGTGCGTGACTACATCCACTGCGATTCAGTGCGAAACGAGGAAAATAAACACACATCGAAAGTGCAACGTCAGAGGGCCAGACGCGTTAGAGCCCGCTGCAGAAAATAATACTTACTGCCAAGACGAAGTATGCCAGATATAACTGCCAATCATAATCCACATTAGACTCAGTTAGAATAAATGCTTCGGTGTTAACAGAGAAAATATAATTACGGTATAAAGGTCGTTAATGACTAACCCATTTGATAACCTATCTTCTAAAAAAATGCGAGATTACAAGAAATCGATAACAAACTCCAGTTTTGCCAGTTAATTTTCAAGCTTATTTTCAAAGTATGTGTGCAATACGGAAACTTCTCTCGAAAAAAAATTTTAATTAACAAAACAATATAGAAATATGGAAAAAAATTGTGCCGCAATGATTTAATGACCAATGATTGTATTCTCGATGAGAAAAAGTTTGCTTAACTTCTTTAAAAAAAATAAAAATAAAAAAAAAAGGGCAAGAGGAAATGTGAAGTGGCGGAAAAACTGAGAAAATGGAAAAACTCTATGTACAACAATTGCTAGATCTATCATGAGCGACGCGCGTGTTTGCGCTCGAAGAAGAACATTTAATCTTCATACTGCGCAAAGCTTGCCTGCTGTCAACGTACGAAAATAGAAAATCCGACGCGTTTCCACCGTTAATCTCGCGTTAAAAGAACGAAACGCTCGGCCTTTTGTCGTTGGATTTAATTAACCTTTAACAAAATGCCCAGTAGTAAAGCCGCAAGACAGCGACGGAGAGAAAAATTATTCAACCGGCGTATAAAACCGGGCGGCGCGGAACAAAGAATCAAGATGCCTTCAGAAAGGAATTAACTTCTCGTATATAGCGCGCTCGAATTTTCCTATTCCCTCATTCAAAAGTAATTGGCTCTTCGTTCCCGCATCTGACCGAGTATTATCTCCGGATTAAAATAGATATCTAGAGAAACGTGAAGTATCGGAAATACAATATTTTAGATGTTCCGCAGTTATATTTTTTAAATTCACGTTTTTTTTTTGTTTTTATCAAAATGTCCTTTTATGTAAGAAAAATTAAATTACGAATCCAAATAACTTTGTCTATCGGATTCTTTCATCAACCGATCAAACACATCGAAAACTTTAGCGCTCTATATATCGTGTATACGCGATTCCGAGTAAATATATATTTTTCAGAAAATATGTATATTGCATCGTCGTCGATGGAGCAGCAGGTGGGCGTCCGCAATCCGCGACACTTCGCGGTTAAGTCGCCTCAATCGTTCACAATTCGCGCTGCTTTCGATTCGAGCCCCGGTACCAACCGCGGCGAAAATATAACTCCCGTTACCGTTAAATATAACTTGACATTCGTCATCGCGCAGCCGTTACACGCTGTTTAATGCGCCCGACGCTGACGGGATGGCAATTGCAGACGCCGCAGAATCGCCGCTCTCTTCTTCTACGTATCAAAAAGTTGCAAAACAAAAGTTTATTCAAGATATTCCGGATAATGTGTACGTTTCATCCCTTTTAATAAAGAAAAGAGGACGCGCGGCGAAGTAAAACGCATAAAAAATAAAAAATCATTTTAAAGTGCTTTAATATTCATGCAACATATCGCATGTGTATGTATTTATTATTAATATTCATTATGTAATCCGGGTTTTATATTCGCGTTTTCAATTGGACTTTGAGCATTCACAGAATCCCCTCAAGATGAAATCCCTTTAAGAGTCGCGATAAGCGCCCCCAACGCTCTCAGATAACGCTGGGAACACATGAAGGGAGAATGATACTCAGAACGGCGCGCGAGAGAGAAAGGGAGAGAGAGAGAAAGAGAAAGAGAGGAGGGGAAAAAATATTTTTCGTGTCTGGAACGGTCGCGTAAGCCGATCCTCGCGTCAAGTGGAGACTGTGTTTGACGTGGATCCAGTGTACGTGTAAAGACGCATGTTGGCGCGAGGATGACAGGAAGAGGTTTGTTTAATAATAAAATAAAATAAATACACGGCGCGACGGGAAAGCAGGAGGGAACAGAGAACAAGAGAACGAAGAGAGAGCGCAGAGAAAACGAGAGGCGAGGAAAGAATCGGCGAGAGTGTGAGAGAAAGAGAGAGAGAAAGAGAAAAGAGGATACACAGAAAGGGACGTGGAGGAGACAGAGGGAAGAAAGGGACGATGGGCCGATGTGTGTAATGATATACAAATAAAATATCCGCCGCATTGCGCCGCATATGGAAAACCTACTCGCCGTAGAAGCGAGAGAGAAGGAGAGAGAGAAACATTAATATACAGAGTGTCCCAGACTTGGTATCGTCCAATTAGATATTTTTTCTCAGTGAAAGTAAAGGCAGCAGTCGATTTTTTGCAACTATTTTTGAACTTTTGATTTCAAATATTTTTACCAGATCCGTGAGTTTTTAACGTAAGAAAAAAAAAACAAGTTTAGATTTTAGCAGAAATATTCGATGTCGTTTGTTCAATTGTGTCAGCATCTGATTGATTGTGAGAATTATAACCGCAAATGATTTTTCCTTCAAACTCGTGCGTCAAAGCAATAGTTATTTTTTCTAATACAATGTTGCCGCATAACATCTTGACTGAACGATCGACAGGTTTAGGACACCCTGTGAAGAATCAGATCGACACCGCGATGCACCGCCTCGGCGTAAACATATGCTGGCTCGTATACGTGGCGAGAAACAAAAAGAAAAACCTCATCGATCGTTCTCGATTACAAAGCAAAAGAAAAAGAAAATAATAATAAAAGAAGATAGAAAGATGCGGATCGACAAAGATTCAACGTGGAAAGTTTACAGCCGAACAAAAAAAAAGTCATAGATATACCGGACGGTATGTATCGCGCGATACACTTTTGTTACGATCCAATAGTAATAAAAAACGTGTGTCAAAACCAAAACGACAGAACGGATACATTGGACGATACTGAAGTTTCGTCGCGTTATCTATAGTTTTCGTTTAATCACTCTTTATACACGCGCAAGAATTTCCAAGACACTCTGTATGCGGCTCCAGATGCCAGAACACGTGGCCACCCGTGCGCGCAGCAGCCACAGTTAGAGAAGAGGGGAAAAAGAGGGGCGAGGGAAATGCGTGTGTATATATTTCGCGGAGGGGTGAATCGTGCGAATTTATCTCGCGAGAGAAGCCGTTTGAAACGTCTCGCAAATTCTTATTTATTCATCGTGTACTTATCGAACCAAAATTTTTTATCCTTTTAAGCTTTCCGGTATTTTTCCGGATCGAACGGAGATAAATTTTTCCGCAGCGCACAACGATAAACACATCTACGAAAATATACACACGTGTGATATGAAATATATCGGCACAACGTCAGAGCGAGTATCTAACGCCTGTTACATTAACGCGATACGTTTAATATGCAATTTATTTACATTGAAGACCGATTCGAGGCAATGTTCGTTAATGTTAATAATAATAATAAACTAAATTTCCGCTTGTCTACATTTTCTATTTAGCGTGCGCGAACTGTAAAAGAAGAGCATATAAATGAAACAGAAGAGTCTATATATAAACAGAATATAATGGAACGTTATATAAGTGTGATAAAAAACAAAAAACAAAGCAAAAAAAAAAAAAAAGATTATGGAGATGATATCGAAAGGCAAATTTGATATTGTCAAATGAATAGCGTGCGTCAATAGCAATACCGTGTATCGGCTACGCCATTCTCGCAGCAGTTGGTAGCTGGAAACCTCACTCTCCGGTGTATACAGCAGAACCATTGTATCAAACTCAATATTGTTATAAGCGCGGCTTAGATCTATATCGTTCTCAACGCTTCAATCAATCCGTTGCGTTGAGTGAAAACCGGTTCCGAGAGACACGCCAGTTAACATACTAACGCAATCGTTATCGGCGCATATAATATAATTTTTACGGGAATAAACCGTTCTTCTTCGTTCTTTCGTAGAAGGCGCCAGAAAAGCGCCGCGTATATATTCGGCGATTACAGTAAATGTACGCGTGCTCGGCGCGCGCGTGTGTGTTTATTGCATTCCGTCGCGCTTGCGGTATCGCGGCCGCCTTTGAGTGCCAACGACAAGAGACAAGACGTATCAATAATGAGCTATTAATCAACCTCGGACTGTGTACGTGTAATTGCGTACCGGCATTGTCGTTTGACGAACCTTTCTTGACCGTCTCCGACCGTCTATAGAAACGTGTTAGAAACCCAAACGAAATTATACATGTAGCGGGTGAGAAAAACGTTCTCTTTTGTGCGCGATATATGTATATATATATATATCGATAGAAAAAGAAAACCAACTAAATTTTCAAGACACATCTCGTTCTTCTTCAAAAATTTCGGTGCTCCTAACTTGATTTCCATACGTCACGATGAAAAAAACCACCAAGTGCTCACGTTACAATATAAATTATCTTCTCTAAAACGTGCTGTCGCCAATCGAATATATGGAGAAAAAAATGGCAAATAAATTCGGTTTCTCTTACAAGTTTACCTGGCAGTTTAATTTTTTTATCCCGACGCCAATCTTCAGTTTCTCGTAGTTTTGACTTTTGACGTTCCGCTTGTCGCGATATCGGCGAGAGATCGAATGGAGAAGGCATCAACGGGGGGTACCCGATAGTCCTCCTCCCCCTCCCCATCATCAGTGGCGATATCCTTCGTATCGTTCAACGACACACCCCGTAGATGGGACCCGGAGGCCGCCGCCATTGTGCGCGGCGCAGAATAAATAACGCCGCCGCTGTAAGAATGCCGCGGGAGATATTATACGACGACTACGAGCGCGCGGCGTGGCGCGCAGAAGTAGGCCACCATTACAATATTTTATTACAAGGCACTAACGTACAATCTAACGTGCTCGTATGCATTCGTAATGAACGTATATGAGTCGTGTCGAACGCGCTCTCTCTCCCTCTCCCGTCGTCTTCTCACTCTCTCTCTCTCTCTCTTTCTCTTTCTCTCTCTCTCTCTCTCCTTTCCCTTCGGTCCTCCTCCCTCCTCTTACGCCGGTCCCTTCCTCTCACGCTTGCCACACAACGTCTCTACACACAGCCGAGGGTTTTATTGAAATTTATAGCCGCTTGCGTTTGCACGTACACAACGAGTATGCGAACGTGCGATGCACATGCATGCAAGCGCGTCACCGTGTGCATTGCTTTTATACCGTGTGTGAGGAATTGTGTGTTACTGTCCGAAGTAGAGTCTCTTGTCTCGAACGACCGGCTCTCTCTGACTTGGAGCCAGTCGCGTCGCAAGTGCGCGCTTATGTCGAGTTGTATTATCAATCGACACGCCGGGTGTGTGTAGTGTATATATATATATATATATATA
>NW_018020641.1:351741-398786 GCF_002006095.1 Pseudomyrmex gracilis
TATATACATATATAACTTAATACGTCGCGCGCGCGCGGTCGGACGCTGTCGTCGAGAATCGGCCCAAAAATTCTCGAGCCGTGCGTCGTGCTGTCTCGACCGGGCGGCGGCGTGGCAGGATCCGCGGGTTTTACGTCATGTCAGCAGCGGGAAGGCAATTCAAGTGCCAAGTTAACTTGCCTTATACCTCCTTCAGCGAAGAGTAATGAGGAGAGGTAACTTGACTTGCTATTAGAATAAAGTGGCCGGGGTGCTTGCTTGTCCTTTTCAATAAAAAGGTATACGGGGATACGCGAGGGTAATTTAACTTGACGCGCGCGGGAAATGTATGTGTGAACGGAGGCAGGTCAATTAGCGAGATCCGCCTTCACGTTTTATGATACGTTAACGATATATCTCGACTTTACAACGGGACGGTTTAGCGACCGGTCAAGTGTGTGAGAAATTATTTATTCAGATGAAGTTGTGTGTGAGAAATAGTCAAGAAAAACTCACTCACACTTTTTCAAACGTAACAGCAAAAAAAGCAATACCAAATGTGAATAGCAGACAGCACAGTAAGTTGCCATTGGACTTACTTACTTTCGCACCAGTCTTAAAATATGTATGTATCTTCCCCCTCCATGTGACATATAAGAGCGATTATAACACAAGCCGGGGAGAGAGAGAAACTGGACCAAAATAATACCATAGCCGTTTCATTAAACTTAATACGACAGTAGTTTACGATTAATTAAGAACAATTCTTGATCGTGCAATTTTAATTCTCGTGTAATTGAAGTTATTATTGCCGCCGAGTATAAAAACCGACTTGGCTTATTCTTGACGCGTTATGTGTCTTTTGTAACAACTTGTTTGGGTCTTGAGCGCGACAAACGTCGTCGTCTAAAACACCAATCGACGGTCAATGACTCCAGAGGCGGGGGTGCGGCAGAAGAGAGGGAGAATCCATTTGGTAGAAGCGAAAGCGACTCGAATCCATCGTGCATATCCGGCCGTGTACGATAGGAATCGCGCAAATTCATCTCGCCGACTGGTCGTATAAATAAAAGTTTATTTAAAGACGTACACTCGCGCGCGTGTATATACGCGCGCGATCTCGGCGAGGAGGCGAGGAGGAGGGTAAGAAAGGAAAGACGAGACGGTGGCGGGGGAGAGGGAGAGGTGAGCATAAACGCGTAGGTAGTTAGTTAGGCCAGCCGGTAAGTATATAGTGCGAGAAAGAGGCAGGGATGAAAGAGAGAAGGAAAAAGAGCAAATGCGGATTGAGAAAAGCACACGGGAGGGCAAAGAAAGGTGGAGGGAGAGAACGTAACGACGCGGTTTACGGCGAGCTTATAGTTTGTGTTATAAATTATTATTATCGTATTTCATAGAAAGAATAAGATTTATTGTAACACTAGAGATTAACGGTCGCGTACCGGACAATATATCACGCACCCATTGATATACACGCGCGCATTTGCGTTCCGCTTAGGCCCCGGAATATTTTCCACTCGATTATCGATAATTTTCTGATATCGAACCTGCGTTCCTATATTTAAAAGTCAGTTTTTTTTTTTTTTTTTTTTTTTTTTTTTTTTTTTTTTTTTTTTTTTTTTTCAATAACCTCCACATCCTTGTTTCCTACTGAACATTAACTTTTTTATCTCGCTTACAGACTCGCGGAATTTTTTACCGCGGGAGCACACACAGCCCATTTTTTACGATCAGAGAAATTATGAGATTAATCCAACGTGATTAATTCAATTTCGGTCGATAGTAAAAATTGCTGCAGGCCGTCAAACGACGACCCTTTCATCCCTTCGTTTGATACTTTTCGACTGCGTCAAAGGCGACGCGGCTGATCCGGCCCGAAAAACGATGTTCCTATCGCATTTATAATACATGCCGCGATGAGAGTGTCAAAGTGCGCGCGCTCGAAAGGAAAACGATTTTACGGCTGAATCGATGGCTGCAGCCGACGCTCTATCATGGAGCAGAATGCTTTCCCGGATATATCGAGATTGAGAAAAACGCACGCGCGAGTTCTGAAACTGGTCTTGGAGATCCTTACAATTGAAACACGGGGGATCTCGTTTCGACGAGTTTCTCTCAACGCGCGGTAGCCCGGTTACTGGGTCGTGTACACACACTCACACATACACGCGCACACACTAACGTCGTATCTCATTATCTCCGCATCTCGTCGATCGCCCGCGAGATGAATGCGACGTTCAGAACAGAAAATAAAGTCTTTTTGTATTACGTATCTAATAAGACAGAATAGTTGTTTCGTAACTATAGATTCATTAATTTTCAATTCTTTACAGTATGAATTTAATACATGTATGCATTTATGTATATTGATATATACATTATATTTATATTTATGATAAAATATTTTGTTTTTCTGATATTGCGTGTTGCGCAGTAAGTTATTAAATAAAATAATGTGTTTCTCGAAAGTTTTTTACTGGTAAAAAATAGTACATTAAGAGTTTTTCATGATTTCACGCAGAACCCTGACCGCGGTCAAAATTCTTGACTTAAAATGACTCAACTGAGAAGAAATTAAAATTGCATATGAGGAACTGAACGTAACAGCAGCTTACCGCACGTGAGAAAATAAACTGCCGTCGTGGCAAAGTTTCTTATTATATAAAAAAGTTAGTTTAGCCTTTTTCTCTCTCCTCGCTCCATCTCCCCCAATGTAGAAAAACATTTGACCGTGTGCAAGCAGCGCAGAATATAATGAACCGACTAACGACCGACTCTATCTTAAAAAAAAAAAAGGTTCTCACGCAAGATTCAATTACTCTCGACGTGAGTTATTTAAACCTTTTTTATCTATCAAAAAGACGAGACGATAACATTTGATTTTTTTTTGAAAGAGTAGGAGTTAGATTATGCGGAGTTGAATTAACGTATCTTATGACAAGATTCATGTGCGCAGTCAATGGTTGTTTGTTCCATTACGCTATCTAAGGAACGTGCTGAAACGACGGATTCTGATTACTGAAGAAGGGACTGTCCTATAGCTCGATCTGAACATTGTATAACGTAAGAATCTTCGCGCATCACACGCGAGTTTTCTCTCTGATTCTCTTTCTAAGCCGAGATTAATATATCAGCGTCCACAACGCGGCTACCGAACGGGCTTTCAAGACGAGACACCGACAAAGAAGAAGCGTTATGGTGTTCGACAGTTATTCCAATTTATTAGCGATGGGATTAGAATTGCCAAGCCCCATAACGCCATAAACCAAAAAGCGACCGCGGAACAAAGAGGAAAGGGAAATAGGAGAGAAGAGAAAGAGAAACAGGAAAAAACCTCAATTAACGCAGCGGGCACCACGAAAATCTCTTTTCGGCGCCGCGAGCGAGGCCCGAAGATTCTCTCTCGCCTCCTGGTACACACAAGGAGGCCATTATAATGTGTGTACATTCGTGCGCGCGCTCGCGAGCGCTCACACGGCCATGAGCACACGGCGCACATGCACAATTCCGGCGCAACAAACGCGAGCTCTCACGTAGGAGAGAGAAACATCAAAAAACGCGCCGAGCACAAAGCGACGGGGCGGCGAAGGCGAAGGGGTACACAGGAGAGCAAGAGAAAGAGAAAGAAAAAAATAGAGAGAGAGAGAAAGAGAGAGATATGTTAAGCGAGAGAGAAGAGATGGAGTCGAAGGAACGAGCGAGATCGAGAAGGCAGAAGAGAGATGCTGCCGGCATAAAAGGAGAGGCTGACAAAGAGAAGGGGAGAGAGACTGTATGAGAAACAGATAGAGAGAGAGAGAAAGAAAGAGAGAGAGAGAGAGAGAGAGAGAGAGAGAGAGAGAGAGAGAGAGAGAGAGAGAGAGAGANGAGAGACTGTATGAGAAACAGATAGAGAGAGAGAGAGAGAGAGAGAGAGAGAGAGAGAGAGAGAGAGAGAGAAAGAGAGAGAGAGAGAGAGAGAGAGAGAGACGAAAAGACACACGAGGCGCAGAAGAGACGAGAAGAAGGAGGATAACGAGGGTGGACCGGGATGGGTGCAGAAGGGGAGAGAGAGGGCAGGCGACGTATGTACATTAAAATATTATTCTCAGATGAAATACCGGGCGGGGCCCGCCGGCACACAGCGCGCGCGTATATATTTTTAGACCTTATATAAATACACGAATCATAATGAACGCGCGCGCTCGCCTGCTCGCTCCGTTCTCTCCCCCTGTGTATATAGTAAACTCGCCTGTGAGCGAGCGAGTAAGCTAGCCGGGGCCCCTGAACGCGCGCGCGAGTTCTCTTCTTCTTTTGTACGTGCTTTTTTTCTTCCCTGAGGCTCTCACGCGCTCTGTGTGCCACCCGATGTTCCTCCTACCTTCTGTCAAGAAGGTAGTGCGTTGTCGTCGTCTGACACGTTGGACTATCGCCGACGACGGACGAGAGAACGACGACGAGAACGACGGCACCGGCAAACTGACGCCTGTCGTCGCATCGCCGGCTTCTTCTCTCCTATACTTCTACCGTGTCTTGTCTCATCCTCTCTCGGCAATTTCGAAGTATGAGTTTTATCCGCTTTAATGACCTTTGGCCATTATAATAGAAAGTAATTATAATCCGTTTTTTTTTTTTTTTTTTCAATAATGCTCCGACGCACTATATATATTATTGTTACTCATTAACTTCGAAGTATATAAATAAGTAACATTTGCGCGCTTTACATCTGTCTCCGTTTTTAATAGCTTTTTTCTTCGATATTTGTTAAAAATAGCACAAGTATATTTTTGACACATTCTGTGTCACGAGAAGAGTGACGCGCTGTTTAAACAACGATATGTTCGAATGTATGCAAGTATGCGAAGTAACGTTACTATTATATACATTTGTCTATTTCTGCGCCTACAAAATCTGGCTTGCGCGGATTTTATTATATCTTCGGAGCTTAAGTCAACAGAGAGAGAGAGAGAGAGAAAGAGAGAGAGACGTATCACGTGAGAGCTGGGGAGAGCAACGCGTCACAAAATTTTGTTGTGCTCTAATATACAGTTACATTTCACTTGTACGTATAATTGCGAGCTGCGCCGAATCAGATGACAGCTGCTTTGTCCGGTTTTGTTGGTTATTACGTAAGTTGTACAATTATATGCGTATTTGGCATATGATACGCAGAAATCTTGGCCGTTTTTCAATTCGCGGTTTCTACACACACACACACACACACACAGAGAATATCACGTTTGAAGAGAAAACCAAAATTGCATTTGAAATAAAAGTTTCTTTCTCATTCA
This sequence comes from Pseudomyrmex gracilis, assembly GCF_002006095.1. Classification (NCBI taxonomy): domain Eukaryota; kingdom Metazoa; phylum Arthropoda; class Insecta; order Hymenoptera; family Formicidae; genus Pseudomyrmex; species Pseudomyrmex gracilis. The sequence goes on from NW_018020641.1 coordinate 356,991, forward strand.
AAGAATTTTCAAGCTGTCGCAGCTAGTAGCCTGTTCGCCGAGACTCGTCTCGTGTGAAAGAAGAGCCGGACCGACGTGAGCTTTACGCGTCGACTTACAGGCGGCAAAGGTCGCTGCTCCTTCTCGCTGCTACCCGCTTCTGTGGCGGAGCGTGCAGCTCGAGCGCGAGTCGTATTCGCAATGCACGAGTTTCGAGAGGAAAGACAGAAAGAACAGGGAGAACAGATCGGCAGCTCGATATGGATTTTACCATTTAATACACACTCGGCCCGCTCGCGCGCGTGCGACGTTCCATTACCGCTTTGCGCTCGCTCGCCCACTAAAAACTTTAATCGTAAAATTATGTCGCATTTAATTGCCCGAACTTGATTTACGACGGATTGACGACCCGATTTCTAAATTGTGTGCGCGGCCACGCGCATATCACATTGAAACCTCCCCCATCGACTGTGCTCTTTTTCTCTCTCTCTCTCTTTCATCCTCGTTACGTCGCGAGAAAGCGTATACACACACGCGTATTTCATGGAAAATAAATCGAGCTGAATGTTGCAACACCCCGACTTTGACAGTACACATTCCATAAACATGATAAACAAAATCAATTATACATTAAGCACAACATTGAGACAATGGAGAAGTTTATTATTTTCAAACGCTAACAACAAGTTCTTTTTTTTTTTTTTTTTTCGAGATTTGCATTACAGCAGAGTAAAACCGCATATTTCTCCGACGAAAATTTGTGGAGATTTGTCGGTCCCGCGGATACTTTATAATTCTCAATTCGCGCGTATTCTGATGACTCGTTTGCAATTAAAGCGCGCGACGGGAGAAAATGGATTTATGTCGAAAGTGAGGAATCATAGACGAGAAGAGAAAGGGGAAAAAAACAGCACACACAGCGCGCGGAAACAAATTATTATTACACAGTCACCCGCGTTCTCACCCTCACTCTTTCGCCCTCTTTTCGTGACGTAATTTTATAATATCTCGTCGCGCGCAAAGGCTCGTCCGGCTAATTACGTCGAAACATCGCGTGGCCTGTCGAAACGAGACGAAAACGTCGACGGTTCCGGTCGACGAGTGTATGCAACAAAGTTAAATTTCTCCGCATTAAGTAGTCGCGACGTTAATTATAATTAATTACGCGCATACGTGATTGTCGTAATAATTTACATGGCGACGTGTTCAGAAAATCATTAAAAAGAACAGTTCGGGCGCAGTTCGCGCGCCGATATGATCCGATAAAGTTCCAAGATAATAAAATTACACAAAACTCCGGTTGCTCGGATGTGCAAAGATTCGGAAATATTTATCATCGGACATGCTGTCCGTGCGTGATCAATATGCAAAACAGCCAACACGATTCGTTTTTCGGAGAAGTGCTAGCGAGAGAGTTCGTGGTATCCAAACACGATACGCGCTCCGCGCGCGAGCGAAAACGTATTGAACTCTCGGTACGCGTGAGAATAATTGCCGGCGGGCGGCGTTTCGCGGAAATAACAGGAAAATGCGACGCGCGTAAGAAATTAGAATAACGGTACAGCAGTATGCTGCGACGACGCGTGTTTATGTTTTTTCTTTTTTTTCATGACTAATGACGAGTATCTCGTTCACCGCCGGTGGTTAATTTATTCTACATACGTCGCGCGCGTGTACGCGCTCGCTTCGCTGCTCAATTCGATAATTGTCGGACGATTCATTGACTGCCGCGCGCGCTTTTGCAACAGCCGTCAACCGATCCTTCCCGGTGGCAGTGGCGGCGGCGGCGGCGGCCGGCGACGAGCAGAACTCGATCGCGGCTCATTTTCATTTGCAAAAATGCGACGCGCATAACGACGCGCACCCGCCGCGGTAATATTTACAAAATGATGCGCAAGCGAGCGTCAATTGTCGCGTATAAATAAATATAACGAGTTACGCAAACATTGTATTTCGCCGGGATGGAAATTTGAGCTTCGACCTCTCGTACGACCTGGAGTAACTACGTTAGATATTTATAAAGTCATGCGCTACTTACAAAGTACGTAATAACGTTTTATTGTGTACGCAAACATTTACGATGAGAAAAAACAATTATATATATACATATATATATACTAATATATATATATATAACTATAGTATATATATATATACTAATAACATAATTTTAAATGAGAGTCAGAGATGAAATATATATGTATATATATATATATATATATATTTCATCTCTCTTTGACTCTGATTTAAAATTTAATTGCTAATATAAGTCACGTCAAAAATCCGAAAGATAAGATAGATCCTATAGTAAATTACAGGATAGCTCAGCTTGTCTTTGTCAATGACTGTACTCGCACGTCACTTTCTCATGAAACACCCTGTGTATAGACACTTGCAATAAATATTCCCACACGTCGTCGCTCGCGCTTGTCAATGATGACAACGACGACAACAAGATGCGAAAACGAGTTACCGATCGCACACGTGCCACCGAGACCATAATTGCCCCAGGCTTAACGACCGATTTCCGGTTGGACCGATACCAGGAGAGACAGAGTGCGCAAAAAAAAAAGGGAAGGCGAGACGGAATAAGAGAGAGAGAAAAAAAAAGAGGCAGAAAGGAAGGACGATGCAGTTTCCTGGCGAGCGATAAACCACGCCGGTTATCGCACTGGCTGAGGTTCGTTGCGCAACAGCACGGTATTATCTAAATAACAATAACAACAATAACAACGGTCGTTATACGCGTCGGATTGTCGGTTGTGTCGGTGTCGGTCTGACTCGTCTTCACAGAGTCGACATAGTAAGCTTACATAAGTTTGGAGAACGGGTTTTCTACATAGAGATAAACGCTATCGCACACCAAACCATGTAGTATACACATGTATATGTATATATGTTTGTATAGATGTAATATATATATATATATATATTTATATATATGTATGTATGTATATATTTACTGCGCACATCGGTTTATACATCGCGGTCTAAACTATGTCATTGTTTGAACGGCAACGCAATTATCATATACTTACATGTACTTTATCTTTGTTTACTTCGCCTCCTATTTTTCTCTCCGCCAGTCAGTTTTATCGCTTTGCTCGCGTTATCTTGTTCGCTCGCGAGTGTGCACTATAATATAAAAAAAAAAAAAAAAAAAAAAAAACAATACGCGAGGATAGAGAGAAATACTTATTTCATCTAATAACGAGAGCGAAAGTAACCGGAGAAAGCAGTAAATCGTTTCGTACTGAATCAACAGAAATTTATCAATCAGCTCCGGATTCGGCTTCTATTTTTGGAAACGAACGTGCACAGAGTAACTGTTGGCGAGAAGGAATTCGACGTGTAAAAAGGGGGAGAGGGGTGACGTCGTAAATTGATTCATGCGTGACGAACAGCGTACTTACGCCCGTTTCGAAGAAAGAATCCAGTCATCGAATGCACACGGAGTAAAATTTTGCTCTATTCTACATTCCGTAAAAGAAGGCATCTTTTCTTCGCCGTCGAGTCCATTTGTGCGGAATGTAATGGAGATAAATTATCATGCGCATGTCCGTTCATTTATGAAGCGAGCAATCGTTATTAATTCGACATGATAACTAAACTTTGCTTTATTAGACATTTATTGTGCCGCAAGACGTCGGTTTCCTGCGCGAGCAACATGAGAAGTTGCAATAATTGAACAAGCGTACAGAGATTGAAAAAAATCGATATCCAAGCTAAACAAGCGCGATATATACCTATCTATATGATAATACAATATAAATCGATATATTCTTTCGAGCTAAGTAGACGATGTTGATAAAAAAACACAAACCTCGAATGGTCTTTTCCATATGTTTTTTTTTTAACAAAAACTAAAATTGCGTACCGTGTTATAAACGTGATTTACAACACAGTAATGTGAGTTTTTAATCTATTTAACAAAACCAACTACATTCAATACTTTAGCAACAAATTGTTATAAGTGGCACTTGGTTCCTTTCCGTATAAAAGCCAATTAACGTCCAGGCATAGTTTCTAATCTATTTTCATTTTATTCTTTTTTCCCCATCTCTCCTCTCTCTCTCTCTCTCTCTCTCTCTCCCTCTCTCTGCTTCCATCTGTACGTGGCGTTTTCTACAATTTTATATTTCTATTGTTCTTAGAGGAATTTACATGCCAGAATAGGGAATAAATTCCTCTCGCTTTCCACTTTCCTCTCTCTCTCTCTCTTTCTCTCTCTCTCTCTCCTCTCTCTCTCTCTCTCTCTCTCTCTCTTTTCCTCTCCTTCTCTCTATTCCATGTTCGCGCATTTCCCGCAACGTGTCCTGCAACCGCGTTCACGGAAAAACACGCACACGCAAGGGATAATTACCCGTTAATAGCTCTTAATTTATGAAATAATTTATTATATAACACGAGGCCAGGATGGAGGAAGGGGGGCAATGGCGGCGGTAAATGCGATATGCGAGAGCGGCGTGCGCGCGAACAACACGGGGAGAAGAAAATTGACGAGCGGCGGCGGGAAAGAGAGGAGCAACGAGATGTATTGTTGAAAATTGCGAACGCGCGAAAGAGAGAGAGAGAGAGAGAGAAAGAGAGAGCTTTCTCGTTCTTCTTCGTCTCGCGTGCGTACTGTGAAACAAAAATTGCGAGATCGGTAAACTTATTCGACGATATAAGACAGACTTTTACGTTCCCGTGTGATTTTATTTTAACCGGACAATTGCTTTACTGTTGATGAAAAAATAATAGAGCGGAGATGCGGCAATATTATCGATATATTATCGTCAAGTCCTGAGAAAAACGTATCTCCGCGGTAGATACCACGAGGTGGTTTTGCGCAGAATCCCCAGAACGTTAATATACATATATATCTTGTATCAAATAACAATAACCGAATCTAATTCCCCGGGAACAATTTGTCTTCTTAATAGATAAGTAGAATATCTCGTAATTCGATCTGGAAACAAAGTTTGAAATTATTCCGTTTAATTTTCCGTGACATATGTTACAATTATTTGTAACGTAAATCACGTTGACACGATTCGGCGGACTTCTCTCATACTTCTCTCTCTCTCTCTCTCTCTTTCTCTTTCTTTCTCTTTTTCTATACCAGCGTTCGAAAGGAGCTCGCCGATCGCTCTCCGTGCTGCACTTATCTTAATTGATTGGCAGTAAAGAATATTGCATCACGACGCAGTAAATTATTGATAAGCGGCATTATTGTCGGTCCAAGAATAGTTATTCCTGCGGGCGTGTGCGCGATTTCACATTGTTTTACAGTTTGTTCGCGACGAGAGAATATTTTTATCCGTCACAACGCTCGAACGTTGCGCGTTTTTCTCTCCTCTCTTCCTCTCCTCTCGCTTGTTCGTCATCGGGTATCTATCTCTGTCTCTCTTACTCTCTCTTTCTCTCCTCCCTCTCTCTCTCTCTCTCTTTCTCTCTCTCTCTCTTTCTCTCTCCACAGTTTCTCGTCCCCGACGACGGCTCCCGCCGACAGAAATAAATTGTACATTGTGCATAATAAAATTGGTACTGTTACGAATGATATGTGCATTATGCGCACCGAGTTTTACGAACGTACCGTCGCGCAACGTTATGAAGGTTACCGTATTATTGCAGCCTTCGCAATCTGCATTGTTGGCTCTCCGCTTTTAATACTCTTTATTGTCTCTTTTATAACCGGAATGACGCGTTTCTTTCAGCGCCGGATAAATTACACGCAGCATTGTGCCCTCTAATTTTAGAGGAAAAACGGGGAAGAAACGTGTGCGCGCCGCTGCGCGAATTTCGCGCTCGCGTGGACCGTGTGCACATGTAGTTAACGTGAACCGCGATTAGAAAAACCGCCGAAAAAAAATTGTCAGCGGCTTATATATCGCTCCCCGTGATTAATGTAGAGTTAATTAATCGCGCGCTTTCTTTTTCCACTCTGAAGAATACGTGTGAGACAAGACGTGTTGTCGATTTCTCTGTAAATCGACGATGTGAGACGAGAAACACACACGTACGTAGCGCGAACATATACGTTGTAGGCGAGACAATATTCTGCAAGTACTCTAAGAAGAAAGAGAGTCGTGTTTTCCAAAAATATTCTAAAGAAAAATATTTCGAGAGATTCTAATAATAAGTACATTTGTGCGCGAAAGACAGGTCGGCGTGAATCTACCCCGGGAATCTTCTGAAATTGTTTCTCTCGCGTGGCGAACGAGGAAGATATCAACTTTTTGCGTCACCGATTGCGGAAAAGAAGAAATGAGAGAGATGCGCGTCCGGTTCCTTCGACGGATCCAGATGCGTCACGATTCGGGCCTACGCTTCGTCACGTCTCGGCGAGTGCGATCGATCCTCGCTCGACGATGAGAGAAGAGCAAAGAAGAGCAGAGCGGAGGAGGAAGAGGAGGCTTACGTAACACTCGCGAAGACACACACGGTTACACGCTTCTCATGTGATATAATGTTGTGCAAAACATAAGCGTATTCAGCATAAGCGCTAAGTAGCGTTAAGTGGGTCGGATTTACTCTCCGCGCCTTATTATTTCTACTTTATATTCTAGTGTAATTCTATGTCTATGTGTGTACGTGTGCCGGCTATTGCTACGTAAGTATGTGAGTCGCGCGGCGGTAGGATGTGGCTTATTGGCGCAAATCTGGGTTATATTATTCGCATCGGTAGGAAGTACCGCGATGCGCGCACACACACACATACACACACACACGCTCGTGTGCACTCGCGGCATGTCGATCGTCAGAGATGCTCGTCGTGTTCTTTTCCACGGTCGCGAGCGCGACGACGTTGAGAATCTTTCGGAGAAAAAATCTGAAGTGCGCGCGCCCTTGAAACTTCAAAATCGCGTATCTAAAACTCCAATCTCTCGACCGCGTCTTCCGAACTAGAACGCATAGATCGAGAGAGAAAAAGGAGAGAAGAGTTACAGATTTTTACTATGAATTAAATATCATTTTTCCTTGGATTTGTAATTAAATTGCTCGAGTTCCCATTAAATTAAGTTTTCATTGCAAAAGAACTCGATTTATTTTTACATAATAAAATCAGACGTGAGATCGACGACAGAAAAATTTCCGAGAATGTATTTTTATTCAATTGTGGAATTTCCCAGAGTACGCAAATATATTTATTTAGCCGCCCACGTCACGCAATGTTGCGCGTAATGATATCTCTGAAAGAGATAACGTGAATATCGTTATAAATAAATTATTAAATCTGACGTGATACATTAGACTTCTTCACGATAACGTATCTGGAATGTATCTACGGATTCTCGCTTCTCTATCTTTATATCTTTGCAGCGCGCATTGCAAACGTCTTTATCAACTACTACTTATATATATATATATATATATTTTCGAATGCATATATATGACCGGATCCGTACGTGTTGCTACAGCATTGTATTCTCAACGACCGTCGTTCGTATGGCGAAATGCACAATCGCCGAGAACGAGAGAGAGATAGAGAGAGAGAGAGAGAGAGAGAGAGCGAAACCATACAGCGTACTTAACAGCGCTCGCTCGCTCGCTCGCTCGATGCGTAATAACTTATCTACGCATAAGCGCGCGCGCGCTTACGAGCGTTCGCCGCGGCGAAATCTGCATATAATATTGATGTAATTCGCCATTAGAATGACGACGGCACGGTCTAGGATGTAGGCTCTATTCTGCATGCGACCGGCTGAATGGGTCGGTTCAATTAGAGAATCATAACCTGCCCTGATGGGGCCATCCTGGCGGACATTACCTTGCGTAGTACGGCCCTGGACCTGGTGCGTGTATTATCGTTTTTATTATTGTCATCGCCGTCATCTCCGTCGTCGTCGTCGTCGTCGCCGTCGTCGTCGTCGTCGTCGTCGCCGTCGTCGTTGTCGTCATCGTCAGTCGAGGATAATCGATTCATCCGCCTGTTTACGCTCCGACGCAATTTTCATTAATTAAGGCACTATGTAAATACCACACCGCATCGAAATTACGTAACGTTTGCACGCATCTTCTCCAAGTCGTTACGATGAAAAAAAATAATGATATTAAAGACTGCAGATCCATAAAAAAAAACCGCAAGATATTACTTAGATATTGACATTTACGTAATAATGAAACAATAAGTTGTTTAAAAACAAATTGCAAAGTTGCAGAGTTTTTCTTTCAAAAGAAATATTGTAGCACAGAATTTCGACGCGAAAAAGCTGTGGATACAATGGCGAATTTTTATTTCCCGGGCTTATTGCCGTCAAGCTAAATGGATTTTATCGTATAATTATATGTTCGCTATTTAGACGCGCTTATAACCGAGGTAAGAACTCGAGATTTTCCGGAACGGCGATCGAACGCTTTGCCGATTAATGACTAATTGCGGCCGCCCTTAGAGCAGCGCTCACGCGATCCCACCGTAATGAATCGATACGCGTGCCCGCTTACTATCCATAAATGCATTTGCAAATTGAAACGTCAATCAATCCTTTGGAAACGCCCGAGCTACGCGGATTGGCGCAGAGTTTTCATCGTTTCTATTTCACCTCGTACGCGTCACGAAAACTCGGATATATGTAGGTGCGAACTCGCATAAGGGACAGTGTTTATTGCCCACCTCCCTGAACAAATCGATTTCCCGTTCTTCGCCCGTTCCGGGCTATAAAAGATACGGTACACACCGGAGATAATAGGTGAATGGTATCAAACAGTAATTAGATGAAAAGAAGAAAGAGGGCGATAAATTCATTTATCTACGTTCTATTTTCCAAGAGATATGATTAAAAAATAATTCTTTCTCATTCTGTCTATCATCTGACGTTTCGCAACACTCTGCTATTAGACGCGCGTTAGTAAGTAATATATATTGCAACCATATAACACAGTAAATATCGTAATAACTTTCCGTGTAGTTTCGGAAAGCGCAATTTTGGCGCACTGGTGCGCCACATTGCAATTTCAACAACTCCGTTCTGTAATTATGCTTTTGTGTTGCCAACCGTCGTTTCGTTTCTCAAATTCGATCATGCTTTCATAAGAAAAGCGCAAAGATTTGCCGCTCCTCTCGAAACACCCAGAATAGAGATGGATCCGTTCTGAGCGCGCAACCAGGTGACTGTGTACGCACACGCGCTCGCTCTCGATCGTAACGAGATTTGTAATCGCGTCGGAAAGACGCGAGAGAAGTTTGTGCAACACGACTATATCAGACGACCCACGTCTTGTGTGTCACGACAACTCACATTATGTAGCATTATATGCATGTTACGATAATAATAACGACAACGGCGGCGGCGATGACGACGACGACCACTACAGTAATGGATTTCATTATCGCCTACTCCTTTTTTGCTCTCACATCATTGCGTCGTTCTCCTGCCTTCTATATGTTCGATTCCTTCTTCTATCCAAAAAACCAAAAACAATCTCGACTATCGGCGAAACCGATGAGAGGACAACGACGTGACGCCAGTTCGCAAATCTAACGACAGGCAGATGTTCTCCACCCGTAGCCGCGCGCGCGCGCGCGCCGCGTACGGTTCTAATTACTATCGTTATCGCATTTGCAGCTTTAACCTATTTAATAAGTCGCAATCTCGCTTGGATACTGCCGGCAGCTGCGCGCGGACCGCGCGGCAGTTGCTTCTACCGGGTGTCTTGCACGACGTATCGTTTTGCGAGGGTATTGCAAGAGAGAAAATCGTAATTACGGCAATTATATTTAACGTTGCGCGGCAACAAGAGAAGCAAAATGTTAATTATTTTACGAATAAAAATGTTTAAGTAAAAAAAAAAAACATTTTATCAATTCGCACGGCGGGTAAATTTATAAAAAAAAAAATGCTGCGATATAAAGAAGTTAATAACATAATCGACGATAATATTATCTATCTTGTTATCCAACGTTACGTCTTATAACTTTGTTCCCAGAGACCCAGGGGAATATTGGGCAATAGAAGTTGTAATAATGCGCCCATCAACGTAATAGATAAGAGCGTTTTCGATTCATTTTGAAATAACATCTTCACAAATGAAATATTGTCTGTATATGTACACAAGCGTCGTCATCTAGTATCGCGGTAACAATATACGTGTGTCACGATCAAGTCGGAATTAATTCGGTCTCAAGAACGCCGCAAAAAGGTGCGACGACCGATCGATGAGATCCGTCACAGCATTCAATTTACATTCATTCATACGGTCGCAGCTGTTACGGTCGGCCGCGCTCATTCATCCGTCACACAAAAATTCAAGAGCGTGACAAAAAAAAAAAAAAGTTCCATTTCGCCGGCTCGCGCGATACCGATCCCGAGGCGCAAGTAAAAACTTCTTGTTCACCGACCACTTCTTACCGGAGTTCCGGTTGTCACTTACACACTATGTAACAGTTTAATGATAGCGTAGCCGGCTCATGATTCACACATGTCGACACGATAAGTCCTGAATGAGTTATACTCCCGATATGAACGAAAGCCGAAGAAACCCGACGGACGAGCCATGCAAATTATCCGGTCAGTCAGTGAACCGTTGAAAAACATGCCGTTACATCGTCGCGGAGACGGGAGAACATAAGAGGTGGGGGGTCGACACGTGGGACGAACCGGCCGATTGATCTATCGCGATCCTTCTCTGTTGATCGCACCTTCACTGACTTCGAGATAAGCACCCGATCGAATCGGTTGTCCGCGATTACCATCGCTCGTTAACTATCGCCATTAATGATCGCTACTGTGCACACGTACATTTGTACATCGTTTCTACAGAGTGTTCAAATTATTTCGCATTTTTTTCTCACGCATATTTCTGTTTTTTTTTTGTAAATTAAATTTGTTCATTGTTTATTATTTATAATTATTTTACATATAAAATAATTATAAATATTATTTTACGTATAAAATAATTATATCAATAATTTTGTATACAAATATAATTATATTAAAATATAATTATATTAATAGTTATTATATTTTGAATTCTATTCTTTATTTATTGAAGAAATATTGTATATTATGTTTAATTTCGAGAACAAATGTCACTTTAATACCATCAAGTAGAAATCGAAAACATCAAATATCAGGAATCGAATTTTTTGCTTTCTCGAACAAAAAAGTAATGACTTGAACAAGAATCAATCATTAAAAGATGAAGATTATTTGCATTTAAAACAAGAAAGAGAGAGAAAAAAAAGGATATTGATCGTTCTCGCGCGTGCACGAATTAACGACGCGAAAAATGAGAGATCTCGTTCGCAGATAATTTCGCGATCACGAATTAGAACGTGACAATCACGTCAGAGAGTGCGCGTTGCACTTGACGCGAAGGGAAAGGGAAAAAGGGCGGATGGCAATAAGACGGGAGAGAAATGGCGGATTTTCGCGGCTGTCACATTAGGCGCTACTGTATTATTGATAATGAATGTTCCGGCAGATTTAAAAAAAAAAATAGCCCCGGCTAATTGATATTTTGATCCGTCGTCGCAATTTCGTTGCAAAAATCCATAGCCCGACGGTCAAATTCAATCTCTCCTAATCGAGCGTATTTTTGAGTAAGCGAATAAATGTCTGGACGGGACGTTAAATATATGATGCACCGGGTGCCGGCGGTGCGCATACCTGCCGCCGCCGTCGCCTCCGCTACGACATTCGCGAATCTCGCCTCGTGATAAAATATTATTTTATCACTGCCGATATGTGCAACATATACATACACGCGCGCGCGCGCACACACACACACGCACACACACACACACTACGCACGTGTATGTGTGCGTGTGTATTTTTGTGTCACCGTGTGGACAGAAGCGGAGCGCGCTGCGTGCGCGATAATAATGAAATCGGCGCGAGCATGTATTTGCGCTGTCACTCGCGCCGGCATTATATTTATCCGCGGACACGGCTGTCGTATCGTATATTAAGACTCGCTTTTTCCGCTTATAATCTATCACAACGTCCGTCGCCGACGTTGTGCATTCACCACTTTCGAATTGTGTTGCATATATATATATCTCTCTCTTTTTTCTGTCTCTCTCTCTCTCTCTCTCTCTCTCTCTCTCTCTCTCTCTCTCTCTCTCTCTCTTTCTCTCTCTTTACGTCTACTAAATCCTATCTGTAGCACGCAACGCGTTTGTTCCCGCGAACCAGATTTCTGGAGAACGCCTGCACAATTCTCACTTAACTCTAGAATACCGCTATATACTAAATGTAAGATCCGCGGTCAAACTTGAAAGAGAATTTCCTATTACAGGCCGAAAACGATTGTTTGGATGAAATAAAATGTAAGTCCATTGCTCAAGAGAATTTAAAATGAAAAAAAAATCTTTTAACAGACCGAAAAGACAGACATTAGATTATATGTGTTAAAAAACATTTGCCAAACATATAACAATTTGTGATGTTGTTCGTGTTTTGTGTTGCGAGTTAATAACAGAAGATGTAAAAGTCACATGTTTAGCGAATTTAGATGCGATCACGAGTGCATTTTCAGAGACGATGCATCTTCGCAGGTGCGACACGACGAGATGCACTCCGCCGTTCATGACAAGCTGAGCAAATGAGTGCGTCTTCTGCATACTTCAAGACGGACAGGCGCTTCTGAAGAGTACCACTTCGCTATTCTTACCCCTTTTCCTCTACGTATCTGAGAAAAGAGAGAGAGGAAAGGCGCGCACAACGCAAAACAGAAAAGGGAGAAGAGAAGCAGAACGACGGCAAAGAAACAACGCGAACGAAAGAAAATAAGGGAAACTCTTTGAAAGAGCGACGCTGCTGTGCTTTGGCGGATAATCCGTTCATTCAATCTACTTGCGTGCATCCGATTATCTTCCGCGTGCGCAACACACATTCTGATAACATCTTAACGCGTTTCGCTCCCAACCTGTGACTGTAATTCGCAATTTACAGTCGGATGTGTTCCCATGTTTTTATACTTTTTATCTTCTTCGTCCGGTATTAGAACACGTAATAAAAACATCAGTTGAAAAAGTGTTGCGCGGAAGAAAAGAGATAAAGTACGTGCGAGAGATGTACACGACGGCCGAGATGAAAAGAAGCATCGAGGATATTATTCAATTATGAATAAGTCTTAAAAAGATCCACGATTATAATAATAGCCTAGATTACAATAATAGATTCTGAATTATACAATACAAAGGGACTATAATGGCGCGGATGAATGAAGTATTTCACATTCTTTTGTAAGCTCGACTAACTTCGTAAATTATTATATCACCCCATTATATCAGATGCCATCAATTTAACAACGCGATAAGACCTAATGAAGTCAATTCATGTGTGTGTTTTCTTTCTATATTCTAATAATAAACACCCTGTTAATGTGTCTCTTTAATGTCGTCTCCCGGTCGAATAATAAAAATGATCTAATATCATCGACAACGGCTCGATATGTGTGTCGCAAAAATATTGTACAAGAAATTCTTTTTCTCTCGTGAATCATCAACACTGAGAAAAAAAAAATGGCGAGAGCCTTGAGGAGGTTTACTGACTGAGTCGCGGCTCGTCGGACCTCAAGCGCGATGTGGAAACAATGGACAGAGGACCCTTGTAGGACTTCACCTGTGCCTCTTTCCCTTTCGCACTCGGCCGGTTCCCGATGTTTTCGCTCGCAGGCGGAATAAAGTTTCAATTACGTCGCTCGGCCGCCTTTAATTCGACACACGAACCCTTCAGCGAGTCGCGACGAACGGCTGTCGGTTTATTAGCGACGTCGTCGTGCGCGGAGAGAGAGAGAGAGAGGGGAGGGGAGAGAGAGAGAGAGGGGAGGGGAGAGAGAGAAAGAGAGAGAGAGAAACATGTAAGACAAAAGAAGTAGGAAGTAGACGAAGAAAAGAAACGGTGTGCGCGGCTGCTGGTGGGTGAACCCGGCAAACCCGCGAAATAAAAACGGAACTCGATGTTTTTCAAGCAGTTTATCGCGAGAGCGCGCGCGGCAAAAGTCCCACGCGGACTTCGGCGTCAATTATATACCTACAGAATAACTTAACGGTCCCTTAGAAACACGGCTGAATGGCCTATTCAGACGTTCGCCGGAGGTTCTCAAGTGTTAAATAATAAAGGCCGCCGTGCGGGCGTGACGTAAGTCCGCACTCTGCTTTCGAGGGTGTGCGCGGTGGCATCGACTCGCCGCCGCCGCCGCCGCCGCCGCGCGCGGCTTCTCTCGCTCGAAAGATCCTCCTTTCCGAAAGCACGTATCGATCCGATCACGAAATTGGCTTGCGGAAACAAACGTCCCATCCGCTTCTCCTCGTGATTTATTCGCGGCGCAAACATAACTGGATAGACAAAAGCTTGCACGTGGGACGTTAAGCATCGGGGTATTAATCATGAACGACTTTTACGTGCCTTACGAGGGAAATGCCTTGAAATCCACGCTGGGGAGGAAATAACTTTTGCGTGCCGTTTTTCTTTTTCTTACAGTTTTTTTTTCTTTTTAACCGCCGCGTCTCAAAGCCTCGATTGATCAAGACGCGTAATAATCATTTTTACACAATTTCGAAAGAGAATTTTTCCCCGTTTTCTTTCGTGGTCGATGCGACATCGGAAATCGTTTCCGCTGTCTTCTCCGCCAGGTTTCTTTATGCCTATGGATGTGAGGTAACGAGCTCGCGGAAACGTTTCTTACTTCCGCGCGTTCAAGAATCATTCCGGAATGATTCGAAATCCAAAGCGACGATCGGCAACGAGCTCGGAAAGCGATTTTCCCTCGAGGAAACGAATTTTCCAGCGAGCGAGCAAGCGCCGGTTGACGTTTAGACGCGCGCAGCCGACTTCGGCGACGCGACGACAACGACGACGGGAGTAGCAAAGCTTTTGTGAAAGTCTGAGTAGAAGCAGGGACATACAATCGGGGAGAGAACGCTGTTACGGAAACAAGTGTAAAGTCGTTAACAGACTGCGGTAACTCTCCGGCGTGACGAGAAATTCGCATCTCTCTCTCTCTCTCTCTGTTTCTCTTTCTCTCTTTCTCTCTCTCTCTCTTTCCGTGGCGACGGCGGCGTCGCGCCGCGTAAACAATTCGCGAACAAACGCGCGCGCGCGCGCGCGCCAGAATCGACTCTCTCGCCATCCATCGCGAATGATAAATGCGCCGAGAAAACCCGTTAAAATGATTGAAGAAACGGCGAGCACGCGCGCATTTTGCACATGCGAAGCGGCGCGCGGATTGCGCGCGGCGGCCGGGGCGATTGGCGCGATTCATTTCCTTAATCCTTTGCACTCGGCAGAATTGTTATCGTTCGGAGAGTTATAGCTGCAGTGCGCGAAAAGGTATACGACGTCAGATTAAATGAATTTTTAAGAAAGAAAGAGGAGCTCTTTGCGCGAAACACAGAAACGGTAGGACTTTATTTGCATTTTACTCGGACAGAAGGTACTCTAAGGAATTACAGAAATATATTAAGATAGATGTTTAAACTTAATCAAGAAGTAAAGTGCCGAAGAGTAAGTAATTAATAGAGAAGAACAGGACTTTTATTTTATTATTAACTGTATAATTCATTTTATAGTTCATTTTATAGTTATTATTAACCCTTTTATAGAGTACGATGGTCTTATTTTCTCAACTATACATTCGCAACGTTCTTGTGTTTGAGCTGTGCGATTTACTTCGAACACAATCACGTTCTATAACTTCAACAAGATTACTCTAGAGAAACGTTCTTGCATGTTTACAAAAGGGGGGATAGAAAGTTTATAATCTTTTTATAAATGCTTTGAGATATATCTGGCGAATATTATTCAAACGCAAATATTCGAGACTGTCGACTCTGTCGCGGATTTAAAAAATCAAATCTCAACAATATTGACGGGAAGATAGTTTCGAAGATTCTGATGATGAATCCACCGTCACAGGTGCAAGTGTGTGTGTATGCACCTCGAGGAAAGTGCAAGCGACGAGAAGAGCCAGTGGGAGGTGATGTCGAAGGGCGCACATGGAAAGAAGGAGACAAGATCGCGAGATTCTCTCGCGCGCGAAGAGGAGAGAAAGAGACGAAGAAAATACGTGCTCGAAGCGTGTGCACGCTTTTCAGGGTTTCCGCCAGAGCGGGGAATATGACGGCGGTGACGTCAGCCTGAATATTTGAAGGGGGCGCGACTTGAAAAGAACACGTGTTACGGCGCTAGGACGCCGCTTAAATAATGCAAAGTCAACTTACTCTCCCGCCGTGTGTCTTTCTTCCTTTCGCGTTTCTCTCTTTGTGACTTTCTCATTCCGTTCTTTCCACTCTTCTTCTTCTTCTCTCTCTCTCTTTTTCTCTTTCTCTGTTCATCACGATTGTATCTTTATACTTGTGTTTTTTTTTTTTTTTCAATCTAATCTACAACAGTTTCAATCAGTAAATTTTGCATTTTTCTTTTCTATATTCAGTTTTTATTCTGCATAAAAGTTACTGTGACGTTTGTTTTATGAAGTTCTTAGCAAAAATTACTTCCTTCAAAAAATATCTCTTAAACACGGACAAACTCGCGCCGAGCTCGCGCTGTTATTTTTCTCATACATGTAATTGTCAGAAATACATTTGACAGTGGCTCAAATATAAAGCAACCACAAAAAGAATTAATCAGCATTGCGATAAAAGTGGCGTAACAAATAGCATGGAGACAGAAGAAAAGATAGAAAAAAAAAAACATTTTCAAATAAAATGAGAGATATATGATTCACAATACTATAAAACTGTTGTCGTCAATTTCTTTGTTATTTTGTGTTAACTCGAGATTTTTAGCAAATTGTTTACGGAATCTCTCTTTCTCTCTCTCTCTCTCTCGTTTTCTCTCTCTCTCTCATTTTTGTGTAGCAGTTTTCACGTGTTGTCAATTTTTTATGCACGTACACTCTTATTCTTTACCGCCTCAGAATACCAAGTAAAACTCTATTTTATTCTTCACCTCTCCCCCACGTTCTATCTATCTATCTACCTATCCATCTATACTCGTGTGTATTTCCTCTCTAACGCTCTCTCCAACACTCGACTCGAGTCCGAAGTTCGTAACGATCGATGTGCCGCCTTGCCGTATGTACCAAGCGCGATGAAACGTTAATGCAGCGAGGATCGCTCGTCCGTGCCAGGAATTTCGGATTTTCCGTGCAAATGCCGCCGATTGGCCGCTCATATTCGCCGCGCTCGCCCGTTACGAATTAAAAAGGTCGGCTGTTCGCTCGCTCGCACGATGCTTCTTCGTTCTCTTACAGCAACGATTTCTTAATCGGGATTGTCTCCCGCGAAAAAGAAAAAGATGCGCGTGCATCACGTTTCCTGAGATTTACATTTCTGAGGTAAACACTTTTGGACAAATGTTTTGATTTACTTTATAATTCCATGTTGATGTTGCATGTTAAATATAAAGATCTGTAACTAATCGCGATATTAATGAGAAAAAATTAGATGAATTTGTTGTTCATCTTGTAGGCAGAAGAAAAGAGATAAGATGAAAATCAGGAAGCAGAGAGAGAGAGAGAGAGAAAGAGAGTGAGAGAGAGAGAGAGAGAAAAGACGACCACTGGTAGCGAAAGTGTGTCAAGGAGGGTAGAAGAGGAGAAGGGTATTCGACGACAAACTCGCCACCCGTGATGTGACTTTTTTATACTTGGCGCTTAAGCCCGCGACTGAAAGCGCGACCGACAAAGCGAAGTTTCCGCGACGGGAAGTCGACAATCGCGAGACGGATTTTATCACTTTGTCAAAAGAAGATAAAGAGAATTATTTATGCTCGGAGCGTGGAGTGTAAACAATGAAGAAGGCATTGTCAAAATAAAATGTGGCAATAAAATACAGAATGCATCTATAAAGAACATTTGTCGTAACCGTTGCATTTGTCGCACTTGTCATATTATTATAAATTGAAGAACACTTGACACCGGGATTAATATTTGAATATGAAATTTCCTGTAGGTTATAACAATACGATAAATAATACCGATGCAACAGTGGTTATACAATAAACAGTCCGTATATGTAATAACATTCGGAACATATTGTCGATATAGTTTATCGCGCGAAGAGAAGAAAAGGTCGTTTCAAAATAGACCCTAATAAATAATTACTTCGCGCGCGCGCTCGAGAGAGAGAAAGAGAGAGAGAGAGAGATGTAGAGCAGTTCCGTTAGAAAGTGCGATACACGAGATAAAAATATAATAAGACGGCTCCCGGCGAGAAAGGAGAAAGTGGATTAGGACGAGGTGGAGGAGGTAGATCGGAGTTTGCATAAATGCGATGCGAGCTCCGAAGGGTCCGATTTATCGATGTGAGAGAATCTCAGTTCACAATGAAACGTATATTGAACGTGGCAACGGTCTTATTGTTTCCGGCGATTTGTCGTATCTCGACGATCTAAATTTCTTGAGAGAAGTACCGGCGACTGGAGAGATCGAAAAGATGCAAAAGATTATGACAAAACAGACTCGCAGAAAACTACACGTGTGATAACAGTATTAAAATTGGAATATACAGAATCTGGGTCGTGAACTATACTTTGTAAAGGTGACGAACAAAGGGCTGAAGTTCACAAATATCCATTTCCAATATCTTATAACATTAAGTATCTTTCTTTCTCTTACACACTGACCGCGAAGAGTGTCGATAGATAGTTCCGGAAAAATTTTTGCGCATCTCGCAACGGGAGAAAAGGTGGATCGAAAAGAGGGTGGAGAAGGAGGAAGAGAGGGTGGGAGAAAACGGGTGCATGGAGCCGACCGAACGGGATGCACGTGCAGGTGCATTGGTGGTGGGGGGCAAACGGGAATTCGCGCTGTCGCACCCGCGCATTTACCCCACCCCCTCGTCGCAGGGCGCAGGATTACGGTACCACCCCTGGCCGCCCGGTTATCCAGGCCCTCTGTTTTTAGTCCCGCTTTTTTTTCGCCGATTGGCCGCCCGTTCTGCCAGCCAGCGATGCGCCGTTCGCGAACCGGACTCGCGTGGGCGTTTTGTTTTCGCGTCGTGTTCTATACGTCCTGTTTACTACTGCCCGATTCCCGATTCGAACCGTGCGTGCGTAATACACGCTTGATCGTTATTCATATCGCCTCTGCCGGAGGAAAAAATCTTGTTCGTCTGTGGCGAAATTATATGTTGTCAGCTCATCGGCAAAGCGCTTTCAAGCCACTCGGTATAATTGTTTTAAATGCGACAATTAGAACGACTTGAACGATTGTGTCCGCAATTACAGGATCAATTTAACACGATAATTTGCCAAATAATTGATGAAAGATTATATGTGATAGAGACGCACACACAACATACCGTATAAAGATAAAATAAATTAAAAAAAAACATTCGTTTATTTTATCCACGCGTGAAGAATATTATCTTGAGAAAATACGTACTTCATTACATAACAGAATTTAATACTTCATATTATGTGACATATTTGTATCATTATGTGTCACAAGTATTGCATGCGCTCTCAAACTGAAAACGATATATAATCATGAAAATCATATGCAAAATATTGCTCTTACATACCGATTCAGCACATTCCGCTGCCTTTCGTCTGAACGTGAATCCGTCTCTCGTGCTCGCGAACACACTACACTAATTACAGAGTTTAAATTTATTTCGACACTATCGCAATTTGTGTTGTACAAGAGACAATGAAACAATGTAGAAACACCGTGTTCGCGGATTCCGTCATTTTTTTTCTCGTTCGCACATTTAATGTCGCGAGCGAGGTAAGTAAATTAAGCGGGATGTCTCGAAAATCGATATCTCGATCGAAGTGTAAAAAGTGCAAGTCGCGCTTCGAACCGACGCCATGTCTGATTCTTGATCAGCATTTTTATTGCTGCTACAAAATACGATCTTGCGTGATATTTTATACGCTAAGACAGTCGTCCGATAATATTTCAACACTCTCTCGGGATTTATTTCCACACACGATTCACTTTCGGCGATGTAAGAACGCGCTCTGCAATCTCAATTTGCATTATCGCAAAATCGTTTTTACGGTTTAGGATTTTTTTTTTTGCACAACTAAATGTACGATATCGAAATTTGAGCTCACCGTAGCGACTGTTTTAACATTTGCGCAAAATATCAGCATGTGCAAAAAAAAATATATATATATGTATATAACGTTGCGTGCTTAATTAATAAATCGCAACATTTGCCTGATGATGTTTTGACACTCCCGATATTCATTGTCAATCGCGATTAGCTTTCGGAAACAACGAGTCGGATTCGCGCGACGGAACTTTATCTTTCGCGACGACTGTGTCAAGAAGAATCACTTTCACGCGACCGCCTTGTCAAAATTCGAATCCACGGTCAAGTGATCGCTGTCGATTTCGTTTCAACACGATAGATCTCTGCTCCGGAATCACCAAAAGAGTCACACTCGCCCCGACGCGTTAAAAATCGCCACTCCGACACTCGCGATTCACTTTGAAAGAGAAAAAAACGAGAAACAAAACGACGAGTCCGTGACCGTCAAACGGCGAGAGTTCCGTGAAACTAGCGGCGTGCGCACGCGCGCCTCCTTTCGGTCACCGCCGCGCCAATCCTAATAACCTTCAAAATGTTTACGTTACAAACGCAACACACGCCTCTACAGACATCTCTCGGTTTTTCAAACGTTTCTAAGATTTATACGACGCGCATATAGTGACTCACACAGAAACCGAGTTTTCGTCGGCGTAGTGACTTTTTCGAGCGCGAGTAAAAACTGAGTGTCGAGATAACGTCGCACGAATCGTTCCACAGTATTTAATAAACAATTTCAAGAGAATTTAAATTTGTTTCGGAGAGCAGTATTATCGACAGAAGCGAACGCCAAAATCCGAGTAGAGATTCGAGAAAACGCAGTAAGTTAACGAGAAAATGACCTTTCCGTTTTCCGAATCATCTTTGTTCGAAAGTGGCCGGTGGTAAAAATATTTTTTCACGTGTATGTGTATCTCGTGTTATTAAGGAGGTTACATCGGAAAGAAAATCGCGGGTGCTTTTCCTTGACGAGTGCTCTCGCGTGCCAACCGACCGTGTAAGCTCGTGTCGTACGTGAGCTTTGCACGTGCGGTATCTCTCCGTTTTACGTGCTACGTGGTAAAGCGCGTCGACATTGCCGTCGCGACACTTTACGCTTGTCGACCGAATACATTAACCCTCTCTGTCCGTCTCTTTCTCTCTCTCTCTCTCTCTCTCTCTCTCTTTCTCTCTCGCTCGCTCGCTCGCTCACTTTCGACTCTCGCCCTTTTCCTTTAACGTTTCCTGAGAAGGAAGAAAAGAGGCGAACCCCGACGAGAGAGCTGCGATCCTTCCGCTTTAAGGATAACCTTCTTCCAAAGCGAGACTTCGTTCTATCCTGGCTGGAAAGTTTCGAGCGATGTGTTGAAGTTTATTTCTTCTTTCTTTATCTCGTTTGATATAAAAATATGTAAGTATCCAGTATTTGTTAAAAATATGTTTAAACTTTACGAGAACTTATAATAATCGTTATTTATAGAGCGTGTTTTGTTTTTTGTTTTTCTAAGTTTTGTATTTTCTTCGCGTGTGTGTGTGTGTGTGTGTGTGTACCTTTCTTATTTTTTCAATGTTTTCGATTCTTGTTACAAATCTTGTAGCGGATTTATTAAACGCGGACTTATATTTGCGCTTGGATGAAATTATTTATAAACTGCACTTGTTTTTCTCTGTCCTGAAACAAGAGTAATTATCGCGAACTATCTGTTCAATAATTTGCGAATTGTGAATAAAATAACGAGACAATAGACTTGTTAGCCTTTTAAGTAGTCATGACCGGAAATTGCAGTCTGCAATACAGCTCGCGTTTCCGACCGAACGATTCGACCAGTTGTAGAACAGAAAATTAAAAATTAATAAAACCAAAAAAAAAACATCTTTTACGAGCTAAAAAAAAAAAACAGGACAATATAATCATATTTTCTGCTTCCGGTGTTACAGGCGTCATCTAAATAGCTCTAATAAATATTCTATTTCTGTAGTTACGTCAATGTGCCGGCACACACTCTGTGAGCTCATAATGATCCACTTTACCATGCTTATTTTATTCTTAGAAATGAAATAGTAAAACGCTCACACCCAACCCACATTCTACAAATGAGCAAGAATGTGAACTGACTCTTCGGTTTTGTTACGCGTTGTTTCGCAAGATTGCATTACAAGCAAGAACCGTTTATACGTTAAAAACCTCGAGAGTCTCTTTCTTTTTTTTTTTTTTCACGCGACCGGAGAGAAAGAGAGAGAGAGAGTGAGAGTTTTGTTTTTGCAGCCGGAATAGTTCTTAGTTTCGGCAAGTAAGAGAGCTCGGGAAAGTGCTCTTAATCCGAAACTTTGCCGGTGCTTCGGGTCGGGAATACTAATATTTAATCGGCGACGCAGTTGAAGCACTGTCGCCGGTTTGCGCTTCGTAATAGCGAGCGAGCGAGCGAGCGCGACGAACGACGGATTAACGTATCTTGACGTAATGTTTGCCGTGTGACGGGGATTCTTAGAAAATCGAGATTTACGGCGCCGAGGCGCGTAAAATCGACATTACAAGCCCCAGCGCGTCCTGACAAAAATCTATATACAACAAGAGCACGCGAGCTCTCACGTAACCCGAACCATCACGTCCGTTTCCGAAAAACGAATCGCGCGCGCTGTACGACACGTTCCGCAAAAAATGTCAAAAGAAAATATCACACGACTCGCAGTTAATCGGCGTTAATTTGGAAAGAGAAATAAAAAAAAAAATTTATTAAACGACGCCGATTTAAAATCATTTATAAAAATTTGTAAACTGTGTTCGCGATATTTTGTGCGAAAGAAACTCGCGAATATAAGTTTCGCGTGAGTTGCCGATAATAAAAGCAATTTTCGGAACGATATAAAAACCTTTTCTTTAATCGTCTTATTTTTCAACAAAGAAAATGACACAATCGATCCTCTGGGAACTGTGCGACGCGTATATCTTTGTGGTTGAGAAGAAGAATAACATAGGCTAAAAAACATCGTTGTTGACATTGCTACGGGTATTGACAAGCCATTAATTTGCGTACTTTTATAAGTTTCCATCGTAGTAAATGTAAAGCAGGAGAATTTACGATGCCGAGAGAACTTCCTGCTCTTGAAAGCAAGTCGGTAAATTTCCTTTCATACGTTGGCATGGCTTGTCGTGTGCATCGACAACTTTGTAGGCACTTTTCCTATTTAACGACAAATAAATCAAAGAAATATAGGCTCGCAAAGTAGATTTTATTACTTTTTATAACGAAAATTTTTTTTTTTTTTATCTCTATATAAATACTTTTCACTTGTCGGCAAATGTTTATTGGTATATTTTGTGTAGCTTTTTTCTTGGCATCACAAAATCTTGGAAGATTACAAATGTTTGCATACATGAGAATTTCGTTTTTCGAAACAGATTAAAGATACCGTCGCCTCTGCTTGTCGTGACGGCGACCGGAAACGTCACGCGGGATTCTCTCGCGAGCGGAATCGCGGGGAATCCGAGACGAGATGAGACGGGACGAGACGAGACGAGGCTGCCACGACGAGGGGGAATACGTTTCGAGGGGGTGTTTTTGCACGGCGGAAGTTTTAACGCAATTACACGAGCGACTCCTGGCGCCTCTCCTCCGTGTGCCTCTGTCCTTCTTCTCTGCCCCCTTATAGCACCCTCAACCCTCTCCCCCCTCTTTCCTCAGCTCCCTCTCATCTTTCGCTCTGCCG
This sequence comes from Pseudomyrmex gracilis, assembly GCF_002006095.1. NCBI lineage: Eukaryota > Metazoa > Arthropoda > Insecta > Hymenoptera > Formicidae > Pseudomyrmex > Pseudomyrmex gracilis. The sequence goes on from NW_018020641.1 coordinate 380,629, forward strand.
CCACCCACCGCTCCCTCGCCCACGAACCTACTTTAGCTCGTACTTTATCTTTATCTGTTTTTCATCCCCTCGCCCTCTTGCTCCTGTCTCTCTTTCTCTCTCACTTCTCTCCTCCCCCTCCGTCGCCCGCGTGCACTTCTCCCTCGCCGCGCACGTCATTCCGCATTATTTTCATTTTATCGTCAGCAATCTTGGTTAATGCAATACCCCCCGTCGTCCGGGAACCCTTTTTTATTTTGCGTTTGAATATTCTATCGCGTTACCGCGCCGTGGAAACCTCGCAGCTGGAGGTGGAGAGAACAGGGGGTGGAAAGGGGACGACACCCCGGAACCCACGATGGCGTAGCACTTTGCTTCCGAGCGATAAAGATCCTCTCCGGTCTCGCCTTCGACCGGCGTGGTACGAGCTCATCCGAACTAAGAAGAGATTCTCTCGCACGATACTGTTGCCACAAACATGTTCTTTTCACTTTAAAGAGAGATATACACCGAAAGAGCTTTCTCAAGTTGTTTCTGATCGACCTCTGGTCTCTTGACTCCTTTCATCTGTGATTATCACTATACGAACGAATTAAACAGTTCTCAAAATTGACAATTTGTTCAATTTCTAAAATCAACAATTTCATTTTCTCTTTCAAGTTTTTTTTTAAATTCTTTGAGATAATTCTTCAAGTATCTCTCACAAAAGTTAAACGAATTATCATTTATTTATCACTGACAAACTACTTGTTTGATCAATTTGTTTCTATATGTTATTTTATCGTCATGTTGTTATTATCTTCGATTTTAAAGAAAAAACGCAATCAAACACAACTGACTCGAAGTGAAGTTCTTGACTAAAGGTCGCTTCTTGGTGGATGGGCATGTCTCTTTCGGTGCATCGATCGAGGGTGCATCCTTCGCGACGGACATCCCTCAGAGCAGACGCGAACCGTCGTCACCGTCGTTATCGAGTCACTTACTTTCCGCGAATCACCGCGTACATGGCCAGGCGCAAGACGTCGCTCGACGTAGTATCGATCGCCAGATTAATTTGTAGTCCAGACAATGGGCCGCCATCTCTACCGTCTCCAGCGATACATCGAACGTAACGTTACGTTATTTCGTCCGGGCGTCTTTAGTATACCCACCCGGTACACCTCCTCCGCGACGAGATAAAAACGGGAGCGGGATAACGTCCGAGACGATCCTGCCGGAAGATACAGCGCGCGCTTTTTGCCTCTTATATTTTGCCTAAACATATTTCTATTCGTGGATCTTATCGTCGCTTTCAAATACTCGACGCTCGAATGGAGCACACTTTTTCTTCCCGTCGCGTCTGCGACATTGGTAAAGCCATTTTTTTTTTTTCCCCCCCTCGGCAAATAGCATATCATATTACGTCTTACATCCTCGCCGAAACATGTTTCCCAAAATTCCATTTGCATAATTGAATAATGTACTTCGGTGTTCATTTTTTCTCTAGAATAAAATAAAATAAAAAAAAAAAAAACAAATGTTCTTCTATCATTAATTTTGATTTGAAAAACAAAACAGATGTCCATTTTTCTCGAAAGAGAACAATTCGTTTTTCAAGAGCCTAGAATATTAAAAAAAATCTCGCAATAAATTAACTAAACACTCTCGAGAGTAACTAAATCGCGAATACATCGGGAAAAGCAGCTGCTTATCGTTCGCGCGTTCCGAAATTGTTCTTCACAGCGCTACACCTTGGCAGAAACGCATTCGGCCGTTTCGCGCACACATTTCTGGGCCTTTTTTATCTGATCCAGACCACAATGCAGGTATCCGCCCATGGTTATCCGCCCGTGCACACTTCCGGATATAAACGCAAAACGACGAAGGCAAACGAGTTTCCTCTTACGATTTGATCTCTTTGAAGATGCGATCTTACACGATAGTAAAGTTTCGATCGTTTCGCTTCCTCGAGCAGCTCTCTTCTCAACAGATCGAAGCCGATTTTTCCCAAAGTTATTTTTTTTTTTTTCTTCTATACGTAACATACATACACGTACACGCGCATTTCGCAAAAACATTGCTCCTTTTTGTAAATAGAACTCTATTTATTCTCTCTCGTTTCCGTGCATTTCCAAGACAATAGAGAGAAATTTTTCTCTCTGAAAGTAGTCCTTTTCTACGCGACTTCTGCCTCACGAAAGCGGAAAAAAATTCACCAGGCAGGTGTGAAATTCAAGCGGCGTGAAACTCACGTTCGGCGATCGGCACGCGCGTGCACCGCCACTTCCTTCGAAACGCAATCTCGCCGGCACAATGGAGTATAGAATTTTTAATACCGCCGTCACACACAAACACACACACACACATACGTAAAGGTAATGCGAAACGAGGCGCAAGACAATAGCTCTTTCTCGGGACCGATTCGCACTCCTTTATCTCGACCTGGCGTTTCCTATATGAACCGATACAGTTGTTGTCGCGAAAACTCGGCGACGACAATACAGACGAAATTCATGAACACATACATATATTACATCGCGAAGTCAGTCTACATCAGATTCTCCGTAGCTTTACACACGCGCGCCTGTTTCTTTTGACTAAAGGTTTTTGTTTTTTTTAAACTCCAGTCGAACACGCGGAGTTGAATAAAATTATGTCTACGCTCAAAAAAAAAAAAAAAAAAAAAAAAAAAAAAAAAAAATAAACAAAAAACATTCTATATTTATTCCGTATATTTGTGAAAATTCTTTACTCAGTTTTCTGTTTTTTTTTCTTTGTTTTACAAGCGCAAGATAATGTATAATGCACCACTTCGAGATCCGAGGGAGAGATATGTAAGATAAAAGAAAGTTTGTTCGAACGTATAGCGATGTTATGCGCATTTTATTATAGTCGTATCATTCAAATAATATGCATGTACATAGTTTACATTCCCAGCAGAAATCTCCGAACCAGGTCGAATGAATCAGATTGACGCAGAAATTTCCACGGTGTGAGTCATCGACATAAACGAAATTATATTTCTGCCGCCTAATGGCAACGCTTGTATATTAACATTCGCCGGGCTGGCGAACAAATTCTCGCGCGCGCGCGCATACGCGTGACTCATCAGCCTCTCTTCCCCCATCTCCGCATTAGATATATATACAGTTGCTAGAATATATAAATACGTAAGGCGCTCCGTGTATGTACCATCGCGTCGATTAATCTTCGTGATATCTCGATCGATCCACACGAGATGACGGACGGAATCGCGCCAGCCGCGTGGCCGCGCCGCGCCACCTTTCCCGTCTCCGATATATATAAGGATATAGTATATCCGAGCACGCTGCATTTCCGACTATCAGATTTTCTTCAAGGATATATATATATAAGACGGTGCATTTTCTATTATCGGATATTATTTTAGAATGGGATATACAATACCCGCGCAGTAAGTCTGATGCAAATTTCGCGAAACACTCTGCATAATGATTGAAGAGATTTCATAGAAAATACATTTGTTACAATGATAAATGCAATACTCAGAAGTGATGTAAGATTCAGTGTTGATAAATAACCGAATATTTTAAACGGTTTCGAATAAAGTTTAGCGTGAAATGTGTGGATTTATACAATGTGATTTAGCGTGAGAAATGTGTATTTTACAATTAAATGTTTCCTCTTTCTCTTCAAACAAACAAAAAAATATCGATGACAAAATTTATTTTTTTTTTCTCGTTATTTTCAGAATTGTCAACAATATACTTAATGTGTCGCCTGACATAGTCGCGAACCACTCGGGAATATTTTCGCGAAAATCCGTGAAGAACAATCGCAGTACGCGAAGTCTCGCCCTTGATATCCCATTAGGCGAAATTATAAGCCGGGCGACTCGCGGGAATAAAAAAGGTCAGAGGGGGATGAGACAGCGGGACGGCAGAGACGCGCGCAAATTTCTATACGGCGATTACGGAGGCGGGGCATTATTGCATCTATTATTTCCGCAGGTTGCACGCGCCCATTATTCCTGGTGAGGCTTTCTCTCTCTCTCTCTCTCTCTTTCCCCCTCTCCCTCACTCTCTCTCTCTCTCTCTCTCTCTCCCCCTCACCTTTTTTTATTTTCGGCTCGATGTCAGCGTCGGGGCGAAAGCGCCCGGATGTGTAGCAACGAACGACGAGGGTTTCATCGGCGAGAGGACGGCGAGAGGACGGAAGGGGATTCTCGCGAAGCGAGGGTGGTGGCGGACCTGGGCTGCTGCCGGTGTACCGTAATCGAATATCCTAGAATTTAATTTCTATCGGTTCGTCCCGCGCGTCCGACTTTCATATCGCGCTTTTTTGCGACAGTCATTAAATCTAATTTATCGTGACGCTCGCGTTTTTCAGGCATGTGCGCGACCAGTCCCCCCTCCGTCCCCCGTTTGCCCCGCGCGTCGTTGCTATCCGGGTGCAGCGGTATAACGCGGCCTGAAAAAACGGGCCCCTTGGCCGAGTTTCCACTCTCTCCCCCTCTTCCTCTGCCCATCTGTCCGGAGTGCACCGTCGCAACGGTGCAACGGTTGCGCGCACTTCTCCTCTCGCACGTGTAATTCTTCCCTTTGTAATTGAATACTATAAATTAATCCTTTGATTTATCCTTTGATGCAGACGTTTCAAATTTCGTGCGCGCCACAATAAAGCGATCAACAATCGCTATATACGTATATGATGCAGGTTGATAAGCACGGATACAAAGTAACTCTACTCTGTCTGCACAATTTAATGAAAAGTTCAATTTCACTCATCCGAGCTTCAATTATATATTTCCTGTCTCTTTTTTCACGCAAATAAAGAGTGTCCCAATTAATGGATCACATCGTACAATATATTTTTACTCGTATAAATTAATTTATATATCTCATTATATCTCTCACAATGACAGCGTTAAATACCTTCGCGAGTATCTCAATTTGTGAGAGCGCGTGGTTTGGTGCTTCAACTCGTTTCGGCTATCAACTCACTCAATATTCCGTTTTGCTCTTCGGCGCGCTGAGAGCGCGATATACGTTCAAGTGCCGCAACCGACTCTGCGCGACCGGCAGTTGCTGCGGCTGAATTCCGTTTGGAAGAGTTAGCTTTACGCCGCGCGTAAAAGGCAACTCTCCCCCGAAAGCGATCGGGAGAAAAAATTACGAACGCGTCGCGCTATCATCTACCGGGCCGCGGGACTTTTTTTTTTTTTTTTTTTTTTTTTTTTTACCTCGCTTTTTTTCTTTTTTTTTTTATTTTTAATTTTTTTTTTTTTTTTTTTTTTTTTTTTTTCTACCTCGCTTCGTGTCGCCCTCGTCGCGCGCTGGCAGAAGTCCAAAGGACGAGCGGTCGCGCGCGCGGTTGCTGATCGATCGCTGATCGAGCGGAACGAGGAGGAGTAGGTAGGTAGGTAGGTAGAGAGAAGCGCCGCGCGCTTCGGCTCTCTCTCGCCCGGCCTGCTCGCTTGCTCGCGCGCGCGTCCGCGCAGATAACGACGAGAGGTTATAAATCTCCTTCCGGTCGGAATCGGGAGCGAAGCAATCTGCGGAATGGTCCGGTCATCCGTCCATCAAGTCGCGCGTACCGCGACGTGCAGTCCACGTATTAATATATATCTGCGGGGGCGGCTGTGCGCGTGCATAGAGCTGCACGAGCTTGCGCGCGTATGTGTGTGTGCGCGCGGTCTCAACGTGTACAGGGTGTCCAAGAACAAGTATCTTATATTGCGAAAGCCAATATGACAAAACGTGGACGAAAAAAAAACACGTATTGTTCGATACTTGTACGCTCATCGAGAACTATTGATTTCAATATCGAGCGTGTTGCACGTCGAAATGACGCGAGAAATGACATTTTGTGAAAATTAAAGTTTCTGAAAATGAAAGAGAAAACATATGTTACAGATTTATCTCCGATGAAGTATCTCGTTATCTTGGATCGTTCGCGACATAAGAATTCTCGACAGTAACGAGCGAAATAAAGTCATTTTTGCGCGAATTATCCCTCAATGAACCACTCCGTACAATGGTCCTGAAACACACCGTGTATGCACGCGTGTTGTCCTGCATATGCACACATACACGCGACAAAGGGTGCATCGCGCATACAACCCGCGACTGCAAGGACTGCGCTTCGCTCCCTCTCGTTCCTACCACCCTCCGTTTCTGTCGCTCGTTCTGGTCCGGTATTTATGCGCGTTTCGATGGGAAAAGGCAGCGCAACTCGGACGCGACGCAAGATAATTTCTGATTTACCGCGAGCTCGGGCCGGAGCTGTCGCCCGCCGTACATCGCGCGGAGATCCGTCCTGCGCCGCATTTTCGAAATGGAAACCCACCTATTCCCCCACCGTCGCCCACCCTCCGCGCCCAACGCGATAGCGTTCCAGCGAACGTTCGTTCGACGGAACTCGAAAAAAAAGAAAAAAAAAAAAAAAAGAAACGTCGCGTATGCTCGGAAATCGGATGCGATCGTAAAAGTCAGATCGGCTGGCAAATTTGACCGTTACGAAAGTCGCGCCCGGCTGCAACAATGGGTTATGTAAATAAGAGATGAGGAACGCTTTTAACTCTTCCGGTGGATAGATACAACGTTTATCGTCATTAAAATTCCGAAGCGCGCTCGGTCTCAAGTCTGTTAAAGACGAAGGTATATTAAATTTCTTTCTCTCAAGATTTTCTCAAAAAATTTTGTTATATCTTTTTCGCGTCTACTCCGGCCAAACGCGTTTTTTAAACGCGTAAAACCTCTAAATGAGAGATTCTAGAGACCGAAACGGAAATAATACGAGAGCGATTCGTGGAAGGAGACGAGGGAAGAACGCTGAAACCCTTTACAAGATCGCCATTTTTCCGGAACAGTGACTGTGCGTGATGATGAACGATAAAGAGGTTCGCTTCCCTTCTGTGCTTTCCGCGCGCCGCCGCCGCCGTCGTCGTGCATCAGGAACAAACGCGATGCACCTCTCTCCGCTGCATTTCTGATCGAATCCGACGCACGCAATGTCCGACCGTTCCGAGGAAGAGCGCAAGAATCGGGAGGGATTAAACGATCCTCGATAAATGCGCGCGCGAGCGGCCTTTCTTGACGGCGGCGATTCATTTCGAGATTAACTCGTAACTGATCAGACGTCGGAATGTGCGATACACGTCTGGCACACAACCGAGATTTCGAATATCGAGGAAGGATCCGCCTCAGGCGTTCGCCGTTTCGTTTTTTTTTTTTATCGTATGCGCGCGCGCGCATACGATAGAAAATAAAAATTTACAATCGCACAATAAAATCATACTGCACAAGTTTTAATTACTCTTCACATGTAGAGATGCCTACGCACACATTAGATGGTTATCGCTGATTGATACGAGATATCAATTAAGTTTTAAAACTCCGATATCCGGAGGTAATAGATTGTCGATAAACTATTGTTCTCCCTATTCTCGGATTTCAATATTTTAACCGCGATATTTGTTCCGGCCAAGAAATTCCAAGACACAGGTCCCGTAGCAAAAATCGCGACTGGGGAATTGAACGATAAAGAGCGACGGCGGAGATACGTCGTTCGACACGGAGTGTCCGCTGCGAACGGTACATCGCGGTCGTTACATTATTACGGAGAGGTCGTTGCGGGAATTTCACGTCGGCGGGATCGTCTTTCGAGCAGTTGTCCGGCTGAATGTTTCACGAGTAGCTCCGCGGACGTTCCGGGTGGACGCGCATGCAACTTTTATCAACGAGCGGATCTTTCGTCTCCCCTTTTTGACCGCGAGTCCTCCATTCACCGTTCCCGGCTGGTTGATTTCTTCCAACCCCTTCGCGCAACTCCCGCCTTCTCTTGCCCAACGCTCGCCGGGGTTTTTTCGCTTGTCGTCGTTTCGCTTGTCGTTGAAGGGGGGAAAAATACTAAGAAAACGCGACCGCTTTCCTCGCGTATTACTTAAGCGATCTGACATCGATTTCCGGTTCGAGGGCATTTTCATGTCGCGAAATAATGCATTTCCCCGAGCGAACGACGCCGCGCGAAGGTCACCGCCTTCCGCGAGACAGACGCGGGATTTTGTTTAGGATAACTTTTGACTGCTCGAGAATCGGCGCTCGACGCGAATTTTTTCGCAATTTTCAACTCGCGCGCCTTAACGCAACAACTTCTGCTTCTAGAAGGATGGGACGTTGACGTCGATACGAAAGCTCTCTCTTTCTCTCCGTCGAGCGTTGAGATGTCGTCGGTGCGAAGGAGAGAGCGATTTATCGAATTTCCTAAAGTGTTTGGAAAAGTAACTTCCGTGTGGATGCTCCACTTAAGAGCCAAGGATAATACTGACAGTCATTTTTCGTCACTGGAAATTAATCTACGACCAGAACGCGAAACAAGCGCGCCCCACCTGATGACATACAATAAAAGCAGCGCGCGATACGCGCGTTGCACTATCGATGAACTATAAACAATACAACCATCCACCAGTAATGCCAAAACTGTCAAAGTTGTGACGCAAATAGTCCAAAAATTAATCAGCGCCGCCGAAAAGAGACAACAATGCAAACGAGTACGTTCGAGCTCGATGTTAACACATTGCTTTTCACAGTAGAAATTGTTTCTCTAATTTTAACATCATTTTTATGTAAACAAATATCGCGTGAAAATATATCATTAAAAAGTGGGTTCGAAAAATATTCTAAACAGTATTTTAATAAGAGATGCATAAATTCAAGTTTGTTACAAAGTTGCGAGAAAAAAAAAGATCGCGCGAAAAGAATTTGCGAATGAAGAAAGCGTGAGGAATTTGCGAAATTCTATCTGTACCTATATACGTTAACCTGTAGCTGTCGGTCGGCAACAATTCCGTTGAGATAAATCCTACGGAACATATCCGGTAAACCCTCCGCGAGACGATTTCCGAGGAAAGAAAAGCGGCAAGAAACATTCACACTCTCGCGAAGCAGCGTGGTAAAATCGAAGGCAAGAAAAGAGAGAAAGAGGAAAAAAAAACAAAAGCAGAAAAGGAGGAAAGGAATCGTTTGGAGAAGAGATATAAAAAGAGGCGGAGGGGGGAGGGAGGAGGGCAGAAGAGAGAAGAGACTTCCATCGACGGCAAGGGGGCCGGCGGGCGGGGTGAGGAACAGAGAGAAGTTAAGTGCTCGGGCGTCTATGCGGTCCGGTTACCCCGGGATTATATTCCAAGTATTGCCATTATGCGAGGAGTTTCCTAGGAAGGCAATTTTCGAAATATTTAAAATACATACCATTACGACCGCCGTGCTAAGCCGGTCCTTATTATAAAATAGTCCTCCACCACAGGAGGAGAGCAAGGGTGGCTGCGTAATACATACCGAGGACAGAACGGGAGGAAGGAGAGAGAGAAAGACCAGTTAGGATCCCACCTCTCTACTTTCGAGATCTCTCGCGAGCGAAATAACATAACCGCTGTGTATACGGGGTACCTGCCAATTTCTTCCGCCTCGTCCTTGCGGACGCGACGACGAGGACGCGATTGAGCGACGCTCAGGCGTGTCCTGAAGAAAAAAAGAAAAAGAAAAAAAAACCAACCGCGTACCTGCTGCCCGAGGCGATAGCAAGTCCGCAAGGCACGCTCCGCGTGTGTACGCGCGTGTCTACGAAAAACTAGCAATCGCGTGCGCGCCTTGCGTGCGCCAATGCGAGCACTCACGCGCAAAAAAGCCGGGAACTGGACCGAGAACCGAGAAGCATCGTTCACTTTGTAAGTATAAATGCGGGTCGCTCCGTGAGAAACAAATGTAAGAATCCTTCAAAGGAAACGCAACTTGGCTCTAGGATTTTGACCGTAATTAAATATCTGTTTTAAAACATATATTTTGTGGAAGAGAAGGAAGAGTGAAAAAGTGATTTTTTTCTCAATATAGTTATTAAGCGCAATTAGAGCAGAATGAAAAAAACTTTATAAATAAAACATCTATAGTACAGACATTTCAAACTCTTCGAGTAATTTCTACTATCAAACGTAACATCTTGTTTTTTTTCTTTGAAAAAAAAAAAGCTTAATTGTTTTTGGATAAATATGATTCTTAAGAGAACATTCAAAAACCATCACGAACAAAAAAATTTGTTAAATTAAAAAAACTATTTAACAAATGAAGAGATTAAAAAAAATAAAACAACGCAAAAAGCAAATGTCTTATAAAAATTTAAGAACCGCTCCTTTTGAATTCTTGTTTCGGTATCAAGAGCAGAAATGTATAAAGCGCGACGGCATCGGGGACTCGAAATCTCCAGGGCATCGCCGATACGCGTCAAAAAGCGCGAGAGAGCTCTCTCGATCACTTCTGACAGCACGGTAATCGACTTCTGAGCGCAACACGGGGCGATACCGGGCCCCTGCGCGCTCGTATCGCGATCGTTTTCTGGACGAAGGGCCGAAAGGAGGTGGACGAGACGATCGGGGGATGGATGGGAGCACAGGATCGCGCGCATTTTAATACATCGGGGGCGGGCTTTTCAATTTTGAATCCCATCGGGACGATCCTCTCGCTCTCCTGATGTATCGCTTACGTTACGCGTTGATCAACGCGAGCGATCGACGTGTGCGCGTTTTTACGTGCGTTACGATCGTCGGAACGAGACACGTACACACGAATACACGCGCAACGAAGACAACGAACACGAGAATCGTCTGCGATTGTGTGCGCCTCTCGATACGAGTGCACCGAGTGCACACTCGTCCGAGCGATGCACTTGCACGCGCGTGAGCGTGCGACGCGCGAAAACACAATCAAGGCCGCGCCGGGCAAAAACACTAATTTAAACGGAACGAAGGAAATATGTAGTCACATCCGGTGTATCAGGATGAATGGCGCTCGGTTACTACAATTCACGATTTACTGTTTCGCGACTTTTTTCTCTGCCGACGCGTCGGGGATCCGTTCTCTCCTGCCGCTTCACCTCTCGCTCCCCTTTCGCACTCGCTTTTTCTTCCACTCTCTCTTCCTCTCTCCCTCCTTCCCTCTCTCTCTCTCTCTCTCTCTCTCCCGCGAGTCATCCCGGATACGAGAGAGAAGAGACAAAGAGGGATAGAGGGACAGAGGACGTGCGAGAAACGGGAGGACGGGGACAGCAGAGCAGAACGATCCGGGAGGTAAAGCCGTTATTGCCAAAAAGGATAATGCGAGGGAAGATTAAATTTTTTTCGACCCGCCCTTTCGAGCTCCACCGACCGCGTGATCACGCTTTGCTGCTTCTCGTGTTGTACACTGTGTACACTTTTCGGGGGATGCGTTTGCTCCCTCTCTCGCTCTCTCTCTCTCTCTCTCTCTCTCTCTTTTCTCTTTTTCTCTCTCGTCACCCTTTCCGTACATCGCTTTTCGTAGCCGATCTTTACGATCGATTGACTTTTGCAATCAATCATATATGTCATTTTTGGAAACCAATGTGTTGCACAATTTTTGTTTCGTAATTTTTTCTCATTAAAAAACATTTTTTTTTACCTTATTTACGTTTTTTCTTTCTATAATTTTTAATATCACAAATCACACTGTTACTTACAAATATACGTAAGCGGTTGCAATTAACAAATGTATGATGCTTTATGAAAACTGGGATTCAGTAAAACTCAATGTTAAAAAAATATGTCGCTTCATACGTACTGAAAACTACTCATTATAAAAATGACACTCATTTTTTATTGTCGCAAGATTTAATTAGTTTTGTTTTTAATTATATCTTACGAATGAAATAATGAATCGCAAGGTCTAGTCTCTCCGGTATGCGAAAGATCGTCACGAAGTGAAAACTACGTGATTAGTGCGCGATTATTAAAGTGCTCGCGCGCACGATAGGTGAAACATAATTTATATTTGCATTAAATTCTTGTTCGTGTAACGGTTGGAGAATCCTCATCCGATTCTGGGCCCGTTTCGAGGTATAAATAATTGTTGTCTCCGGTTTTCGCCGCCGGAGGCGGACGATTCATAACTCAGAACGCTCCCCGTTGACTCCCTAATTTCCGACGAGATGTGCTCTCTCGGAAGGTTTGATCGCTACTTGGGAAAGGCAAGGAGCGCTATTTCGTTATGTTATAATCGTTATAATCTATACGTGTCCAATAAAACATCGAAAATTATCCACCAAAAATACCAGTTGTGATAATGAGTTATTTCTTGCCCAATACGTAGATTCAGAGCGGGTAAGGGATAGATAGAGAGAGAGAAAGAAGAAGAAGTGCGTAGTTTTCGTCAACATGTTCTTTGATATGGAATAAATCACAAAAAAAAAAAAAAAAACGAATAACATATCAACAGAAATTCAGACATGATAAATTTCTTACATGATAATTTTGGAGGACTGGTTGTATATATCTGTATAATGAACTCTGAACTTCAGGGGAAGTGTCTTATTTTGAAGACTGTAGAAACTTTGAGAGATAGGGCTTGCTATCGCGCGAGACCGACTCTCAATACGAAAATCAAATGCGTTGCTTTGCCATTTTTTATGTAAATAGATAGTATCACTTTTTAAAATTGAAGTAACGGCAAACATCCGCTGTGTGTGTGTGAATTATTAATTATTTTTTAATTATTTTTCTTTTTTTTTTTTCATTTTTATTGCATTATTTCTCTCGTGACTTTCGACTTTGCACGTTTCTCTTTACTTTGAATAAATTAGTCCTAGAACTTTCACGTTAATACTAATACACGGTCTGCATAAATGAAAAACATCGCTTTCTCTTTATAAATTCTTCTCTCTTTGTAGACTATCGATGCATTCTATCTCATGTTTATGACACAATTTTTATAACCGTGTTCCACATAATTTTATTTCCACGTGTAATTATATCCCCTCAAAGAAGAGAGACTCATTCAAACCGTAAGAAAAATGTCGACTCTATATAACACTCTATATAACACTCGCCGCCTCGTGTGGCTTGGCATTCCATGAACCCCCTCTCTCTCCCTTCTGCCATTGGCTTTGCCCGCATCAATTAGGTATTTTAATCGGAAAAGGCATCGCGGAATAGTTGCGATACTACAACGGCGCGCATTTACGATACGCGCGCACTAGCGGCAGGCGCAGGCATGCCCGGAGAATTGGAACGTGGTTGCGTTAACATAATGGAATTCCGCGGAATGTTATAACCATTATATGTATACGTTAGAACGGATTACGTCACGACGCGCGGCGGCAGGACCGGCGACGTGCGAGAGAAAGAGAAAAATAATGTCGGTCGCGAGTCGCTCGGTCGCTCACTTTAATTTCCTAGATTGAACTCCGGCTGACGCGCCGTAGTCAGTTCTGCTCCGAGCTTTTTCGCGCGTAAACGTCGCGGGAAATCGTCCTCGCGCGCACGCACGTCAGCTCCTTCAGTACGTCCGATCCGAACGCGAAAATTTTCAGCGGTGTTTTGCGCGTCGCCAATTTTTTTGTTCACGTCAAACATTTTTTTCCACGCGGTTTTTTTTTTTTTTTTTTTTTTTACATCAATTCAACACACGGACAAACACACGCAAATCGATCGCACACACGTTCAGCACATTGGGATAATTATTAAGCGTATTATCGCTCGTGTGTGGAAACATACGTGTGTGTGTGTGTATTTCATATATAAACTTACAGAAGTATTAAGCAATTTGTTATATTGCTGTTATATTACTGTGTCTCAGATTGCGTTACGTAAGTAATATAGAAATGCGGTTGACAGCGGTGCAGATTGTTATGTGTATTGTATATATATCACATCTGTATAAAGTAAATCTTGAATAATGCATTAGAATGTATATTAACTCTGATTGTGCAATTCTGATTGTGCAATCCAGATTATAATCTTGACAAGTAGTGTAATGTATATGTGTGTATATGTGTGATTATTATAAATCTATGTTACCCGCTATACATGTAATGAAGTTTCCGCACACACTTATTGCGAATATATACAAACAAGCGACGTGCACACAATTATACATTTATTATCGCGCAAGAAACTGCGCTTGCTGTTTTCGAAAGCGGGAAAAGAGCGTTTTGTTAAGCAGACCTTTAGCCTGTCCCGGCCCAAGTCGCGCGGGCTGCCTCCGATGTCCGACGGTCGTCGTGCTAGTTACAAAACGGCTTGTAACTAGCCGCACGCTTAATAACTTGCGCCGGTAACGGACGATAAATAATGCAGGAGACACCGTCGTCCCGATGTAATTAACGAGAACAGTCGATACCCCAGGTGTGTGCGTGTGTGTGTGTGTGTACGTGTGTGTGCAGGCGTGTGTGTGCAGGCGGAGCGGACGTGTACGTGTACGCGTATGTTGGTGGTGACTGTGCGTGTAAACGCGGCCGTGTGTTTGTGTCACGTACGCGCGCGCGAACGAGCGCGGTCAATATTTGTCATCCGCTTTAACAAAAAGAACGTTACAAAACGCTCGGCCGGATGCACCCCGGCCAAATATTGACTGCGCTCATTGACGTTCATTGATACTCTCAATTAGCGCATACCGTCGAAGCCAATCGCCGGGTAATTGGGATGGACCCTCCCTCCCTTCGTGTGGAAAAGCGCGCGCGGGACTCTCTTTCTCTCCCCCGCGTATCTGCAGCCGTTCTCGGTTCTCGCTCCGCGCGCGATCGCGTCAGACGCGAACGGTTTCGGCGCGAAAACTCGTCCCGCGCGCTTGTATAATTGGCGGCTGCTATACCACTCGACTCGAGTCCGCGACTTTTCCGTGCCAGCGTCGAAAGAGCGGCCAATTATACCGCTGTGTAGACACAGAGAGCCTTCCTCGAGAGAATCGCCGGCCGTTTGCCTTGACTAGAACGCACGCGTGCCCTAATGACGTGAGGTACGCGCGGAACGCGAACCACATTGCGATCTCGTTAATGACCGTGCTTGCTCTCGGACCGACCGTCTGCTTTCGGAAAACGTCTTCATCTGTCGGCGGGAGGGGAGGGGGAGAGAGGGAAATTGGGTGCGCGCAATTTCGGAGAACCAACCCTGAAGCGCCGAACTTTCGATCGGGAAGTTTTCGCTATCACCCGCGGGAGAGAAACGCCGCTGTTTCTTATTTCAATTCGCAACCGAGAAAACTTTTAATTGACTCTCTCAAATTATTTCTATAAACGGTGAGCAAATATTGATACGCCTCTCTTTTCCTTGTATTTATTATACAATACTGAAAAAAAACGTGTACGTCGAACACACGTACGGGAAAATACATTAATCGCGGTACGCAGAAATTTATTTGCTCATTTATATATTTAATGCATCGCCGATTAAATTAGGCTTATAATGTGCCGCTTGGTAACGTGCCATAATTTAAATTAGAAGATCTCTAGTCGCATCTAATTTATCACGAATATACATATATATACATATATATATATATATATATATATATATATATGCACAAAATACATTTTTTTTTAAATAAATTTCTAATATATATTTTATAGGGCACATATTCATAACTTTTTTATTTAAATTTTTTATTTATACTACATTAATCGATTTGTTTTAACCACGACGCAACAAATGCACGTCACAAATCGTGCGCGATATACCTCTATATTGTAATATTATATCAATTTTTTATACGTTTCTTGTATCGTCCCTGTATCTAACGTTACTTTTGACGGAAGTCAGTTTTTTTTCTTGTTGCAAATAACAAATGTAATGCTAACGTTTTTATATTCTTCCTGTATTTTATTTCTACTAATTTATCTTTGGCAAGATGAGAAGTAATATTCTTCCAACACAAAAACAGGAAAACTACATTCACCGGTATCGGAATACGCATCTGAGCGGTTTGGCGTTATCACGAACATAAAAATCTTCTAATTACAACACTCCATGTAATTACGGACTTTGCATTCTACAATTTGCATCGAAAATTACATATCGGCACTGACGCGTGCAAAGACAAATGTTCGTCCGGAGAAAAAAGTTAATCGTAGAAAACAGAAAGAAGTCTTGTTCATTCTTGTTCATTCAGCGATGATTCTCGGACATAAACTCGGTGGTAATGATAGCAGCTGAGCTGAGAAAAAGCTTCGAAATAAAGAATCCGGTAATAACGTTTATCTCAAATTCAACTTAATTTTCTTGCAAAATACACGAAAAGTTGGTTTTCCGCTTTTACGAAATTGAAATGTTTTTCGTACATTACATCGACATCAGTTGTTTTTTCCTACCGAGTAAACACACATTTCTAAAACATTTTTTGGAAACTTTCGCAAAATCGTATCGTCATCATCGGGGAAATTGACCTGAACGTGTAGATTTTTGAGTCGCGAACTTTTGACACAACAAGAGTTAAAACGATTGAAGAGAGATAAAAAATTTGACACTCACCCTTTCCTCCTCCCGAATCATCTCCGCGATACCGGGTTTGATCTCAAGGTCTTCACCGGCACCAGACTGACTACCGACGCCTTGCTGATGATGCTGTTGCTGTTGTTGCTGTTGTTGTTGCTGCTGCTGCTGTTGTTGCTGCTGCACGCTGAGTTGCTGGCCATGGCCACCTAGGTGGTTGACAGGCGCGTGCGGACCGGAAGTCACGTGGCCGGGCACGTGGTGGGTCGGCAGGGAGTGCGAGCTCTGCTGTCCCTGCGGCGGTGGCGGCGGGGGTGGCGGTAGGGGCAGCGAGACCGGAAGCTCCTGCAGGTTGATCTGTGGTGTGACGGAGATGGTGGGCGTGCTGGGTGAGCCTAGGGACCTCGGTGTCGAGCTGGATGTCGGCGGCATCATATTGTGGATCTCGGGTACGACAACGTTGCCACCAAGCACATCCTGATCGTCGGGACCGATGCTACCGGAACCGACACGTTCTGGACTATGAGAACTGGACGGCGATCGCTCGCCGGACATCCGGCGGCGCTTCTTCCTGGTTGCAGCCTCCTCGAGATTTGGCCTAGACGTCAACTCGTGTTCACTGTTAACGTCTGCCAGACCACGGATCTTGAGACTCTCGGCGACCTTGAGCAGCGGCCCGATTTGCTCCTGGGAGACGTTGATCTCGCCCTTGTACATGAACTCAACAGCGGCCTTGAGCTCTGGCCACTTGATGTCCTTCATGATGACAATCGGGTGCTGACAGGGATTTTCGCAAAAGAGCGCCTGGAAGTACGGGCTGCAGGCCGACAAAACCATTTTGTGAGCCTTGACGCTGTGTCCATCGCAGGCCAGAGTCACATCCACAAAGTTTTCGTTCTGCAGAAGCTGATCGAAGACATTGGTCAGGTTGGTCTGATAATTGTTCCAGCGCAGACAGAACTGCTGGGGTGACCCAGCGCCACTTTGCTGCGTCATGATTGGTCGATGATTCGGCTTCTACTTGTCTTTTATTTCTCAACGAGTGTCTTGTTCTGTTTTGTTGCGCCACGCGTTTTCTGCTACGTTTTCTCGTCTCCAAAAACCTTGCCTTCTCTCTTCTCTTCGTCTATATGCTCTCCTCGTGGTGCGGGTTTTTTTGTTATCGACAACGTTTGTCCTGATCGGATCAGCTACAAGGCCGCATCTGCAACACACATATGCACATCCACACACGAACCTCCAGATGTCCGCGCAAAGTAATGCGGGAAGTGAGAGCTTTATCCGCGCGCCTCGTGGCAACGTGCGCGGATCTGTCAGACACAAACCGACACGAGCGTCATTGTCCCGTTGGGATGTCGCGGCCGCATCTTTGAGCCTACCTCCGAAACACACGCGTGCCTTTAAATAACGTACTCTCCGAGTATTTTCTACTTCACTACTATTGAAAAGAGTTAAAGTCCACCTTGTCTTCCCCAACGAAACATCACGACGGGAAATTCCCGAGAGGATTGCGAACAGTCAGGGGTTGCGCTTCTGACGCACCACGCGGTATACACACTTTATCCTTATGCTTTCACCCTATCTCTTTCTCTCTCCAGTGTTTTTATCTACTATCACCTAATTCATCGAAAAGTCTATCACTTGAAACGTTTGTCAGTTTTGTCCGAGAGAGAAATCCAAATTTCACCATCAACCACCCACTACCAACCACTTCAAAACGCGACAAGATCAACGACGACGACGTTTACGGCTTTGGTGACGAAATCGCGCGTTACGGATGTACGGGTACGAATGTACGAAATCGCGAAAAATGCCGCACGACGGTTACGGCGCGAACGGCCGCGTGAAAAGCGCGTGCTCCGCGCGACGAAGGGTGTCAGTATGACAAACAGTGCACGATCTGCACCCCGTGACGAGCGCGTCGCGACTGAGAGGGCCAGCAGCGCGGCGGCGGTTC
>NW_018020641.1:398906-431099 GCF_002006095.1 Pseudomyrmex gracilis
AGTGGTGCGGCCGATATCGCGCGCGCTCGCGTGAGGACGCGGTGAGGGGTGGCGTGACGGCAGTAGCGTCGGCGGCGGCGGCAGCAGAGAGAGAGACACACGTACCGCGGCAAGGAGACGGCAACGTTGCACGCCGCGCGGGTGGAGGCGCCCGCCGCCGTACCTCACGCGTCCTCACGTTCCCCTCGCACCGCGATAACGCCAGCCAATCGCGCGCCTCGCCTTCCGATCGGACGCGCCGACAGGCGCCGCCCCTGGAGACCGCCTCATACCGCCTCTCTCACTCCCGCGGCCTCCCGTGAGACCACGCGTCTCGCTTTGTTCGCCGTTCGAGAAGGAGAGAATTTCTCTCTCACGCGGCATCGGCCCCGGCGAGGCCCACTGATCGGCCTCCCAAAACGGCGATCCGCTGATGATGATGAGAGGAGGCCGCGCTTTGCTGATGGCGGAGGTGGTGGTGGTGGTTGTTCTGTCGTTACTAGTACCTACTGCCAAGCAGCAGTGGAGAGTACGGTGACGACGACGACGAAGACGCCGACGACGATCTGTTGATGACGGAAACGGTGCTCTCTCTTTCTACCCAGGTATCGCATCAAAATTAATGCATTCTAAGAAAAAATCGCGCAATCTGTACTCTGGGAAAGTAGGTTGTATCTATGCGAGTAGCGAGATCGCGTAACCGAGTCAATAACGTGATAATTTTGAGGGAGTTTTTGATGACATTTTTTATCTAAAAAGTTTACGATATCTAGATAAGCTATAAAATTTCTAAAAGCGAAGAAGAAACATATGCGAACGGGATGGGTTTTGTCAAACACTTTGTATGTCCAACTCTAAAGTTGTAGAAAAAATTTATGCTCCCCAATTTTGTTAAATCGAAATTGAAGTTGACAATGTCAAGCAGATTGGAGTTCAACTCGGACTGCAGTTTTTCATGTATAGAGATATACGGACGTCTATATGAGCACTTGCACCATTCGGTTAGCGAGCGCTATGAAAAACTGTGAGGATTCGTTCTTTTACAGCGGGTGTAAGTGAGTTCAACGAACGCTGCCGGCAGTAGCGTCAAGAGACTTCTACGGGGACGATGTTTTTGAATTTCCAGGGAAACTCTCGCGCATTAAGTGCGAGGATCTTATTGCACCTGCGCACAATAACAATTGTCCTGATAGCGGCGAGACGAACGAGTAGGAATGCGCGCCCTTCTAACCGTATCTTCTAAATGAGTCTGGGTACACCGCGTTTTACACAGGTCGATTACTCGCGCCATTCTTCTTTCTCGTAATAAAGACAGTTGTAATAAATTAGCGTCATAAGTTGACGAATAAATGATACTTTGCGCGCGGAGTCTACGACGGTATTCTTTAGGAACCACAGCAGATCTATATAGCGCGAGTGCACGTGTTCGGGATAATAATTATCGGAAATAAATTCAATAGGAAAAAGATCGCATTCACAAGCAACAATATAATATTAATCATCTACCGTATGTATTCTAATATGTACTAGAGAATAGGTAGCTCTAGTTCGTATTGAAAGAGTAATTCTTTTTGTTATTCATTCTGATGTTGCCTTTTAATCAAGCCAAAAGTAGTTTCAAGTATTATATGTCGCATAAACAATTTCACCTTCTCGCGAGCCGTTTCTCGAAGAAATTTATCTCGTTCTTTTCTCTCGGCAAGGTACATGGCAAAGTAATTGGGAATGCAAAGGGAGAACGATTATTCAGTGTCGACGCAATTTTGCCGTCTGCCGTCTCCCGAGGACCAACAAGATGATATTGACGATCGAATTTGGGTAGTCGTGCCTCGATAACGGAGTTACGAACGCGACGTCGGCGGTGCCAGTCGGGAAAGATGGCGGTCTTAATCGAATTAAGGCTACAAAGAGAGACAGTCCTGCGTCCAACCCTTCTCCTGCGAGCCGCTGGCCGAACTCCCCTAACTGGCTATTAGCTCGAATTTTGGTAATAGCGAGCATCATGTGGGGTGGCCGTTTCTCAAAAAATCTCATCTTGACAATTGCATCGAACGAGGCTGCGAAATTTCTCTTACGGAATTCAGATTCTGATACATAGTCTAAACAGATTGACGAAATAAACCAAGAAGCATAAAGATAGAGTTCAATATTTAATTTTCTAACAAGAACGTTGTTTTTTCGCATCTCAATTTGTAGAAATGTGTACCGTGTGTAATATTTTGAAAAAATAATTTTAGACTTCAAAAAATCTCTGTTGTCATACGCATACTGGTATGGTCAAAAAAGAAAATTTTATGAAAAATGTAAGAAAACGGCAAGTAACGATAGTCATATTAAAAAAAAAAAAATAACGTTAAAAAAATGTATGCAAAAATTGGCTTCTTTGTTAGAAGCATAAATTCCCGAAAATCGTTTTTTCCCAATTTACCGGCGCACTGCGGATTTCGTCGTGAAGAATGCGGACTACTCTCTAACTCGATTTCTGTCGTCGTTCGAAACCGACTGCCCCTATATCTGACTTCCGCGCACCCCTTCGCCAGTGTGGCATGTAAAGCTGTATGCGCGATATTAGAAGCGTAAAAACGTAGGTAACGACGGCGAGGCCAAACACAGTGCGAACGAGTCGGATGTATGCGGACGTATAACGACGCCCACGGGCTTTCTGATGAAGGAATATCGTCCTTTTACGGGCTACAGAACGTATAAATGCGACGCGCTCGGTTTGCAACGCGCGTTATTTTTCCACGTGTCGAACTTTGAAACTTTTCCCTTCTTTTTTTTCACTATTGCACTTCCTAGGGGAAGGGGGACTTAGTAAAATCCATGTAAAAGTAAAATAGATTTAACAGAATTAACAGATATGTATATATATACATATATATTAATGTTAAAAACGTTTAACACACACAATAATGTTCCTCGCGCTACTCCACGTACATTACGCGTTGTTTTTCTACGACTCGGTCGACAACTGTGGACTCTTTGATCTCGGAAATCGTTTTTCTCGAACGTTATTTCTGATTTTCAAAAGTGTTTTCTAACAAATTTTCTGCTTTCAAGACTCGTTGATTTTTAAAAGACTTGTTTGGAAGACTGCTCGCTCTAACACAATTTTGAGTAATAAATACAAAATATTTATCTCTCTCACAGAATGTCACGTTACATGTCAATTCATATTACGTTTCAAATTTCTTTCGCTACAAACTATCATTTCACCGTAAAATCTACATACAAAATCGATCTTTTTCCTGTAATATTTATATATTTCACTATTAAAACAATTCACAAAGTTATCAGAACAGCGAGATGAGACGCTACACACACATTCTGGCAAGAAAAATATATTCATCGTTGGAAAAACACGAATATACAAGACTCACATTTACCGCGGCAATAATTTTAGTTGCTGTGTTACTCGAACTGCAAATATGTTATATCATACTTGATGTTACCGTAACACGGTTTATGTTACGCCATAATATTTACAAAATATTGATGCAGCAGTGCAAACCTCTCTTCTCTTTACAACTGTGCAGATTTTCTGGAAGAAACGTCATTTCTTATCCTCCGTGCAAATGATCCTGACGTGTTTTTTTTTTTTTATCTGGCGAATACAAATGTTATTTAAGGCGTTTCGAAAAGCGCGTTAAGGACAGTATTCGCTAAGCCGTGCATCATCGCGAGAGCGTGGCTGCTGCGGGGGTGGCGCTGGCTATAACCCGTATTTCTCATATCGTTGATACTCTCACCCCTGTGTAGAACGAGGCGGGCGCATTGTAAGGGCGCGCACAAGCCGAGGAAGGGCTATAAATTTTACTACGTAATATTGTTTAACTGCAAACAGTATACTAACACCCACCGCTGCGGCTGGAAAATTTTCGACCGGATCGAAGTGTCTTCGAAAAATTCTTTGTAGAAAAATTCGAAATCTTTCGCCGACGATCGCCAATCATCGATCTCGATTGAACGACAATGATCTCGCGACTGAGATTTTTCTCGACCGATCTTGAGATATCAAGCGCGACAAATTCGAACGATTAAAAGGAAAGTCGGACAACAATTTTCCCGTTCCGCCAACAACGCACTCTCGGGGGCAAGTTATGAAAAAATACGAGATGAAAAAAATGGATGTGCGAGCGCGTGGCGCACGACGGAATAAAAGTGCGAAGTATCAACGCGCTCGGATTTTCTACCTGTAACTGTTTTCAACCTGTAACGCGGGCGCGCCGTGTGGGCTAACGCGGCGGAAAATCTTTCTACCGTATATAAAGGGCGTCCAGAATCGCGCATCAAGCCCGCCGTAAACGTACTCTAAACGGCCAGCTTTTACTTCTCGGCGCGAGATATCCGCGCGATATCTTCGAAGGCGAAGTTTCGACGACAACTCTCGTTAATCTCGCAACTTTGCGAAACTAAGGAAATAAACTTGAAATTACGGTATAATATAAAATAGGAAGGACTTTTACAGCTTCGTCGTAATGTAAACGGTGTAGAATATATTGCTGATACAGAACAATTTACACGGCGCGCATATGAAATCATAAAAATTCTACATACGTTTTCGCTTGAAACCATATTTCTTAGATTCTTATAAAAGAGAGTCAAAGATTAACTGCGCACGTTTTTTGTTTATCGTGTCTGCGTATTATATTAGGTATGATGTTAGAAACTAAAAATAAAAAAAAAAACGATTTGTTGTCTTAAGTAAAACTTCAGAACGGGTTAATAATTAATCTAAGTATTCGAATCTCTTCTTGAATTAATTCCAACTGTACTGCTCTCAAACTTTCGACAGATTTGTATTCGGAAAAAAACAAATACGTGATTTTGAAATGATTTTCTAAAAAAATTGTTTCATCTTCCGCGCAGATACGAGAGTGTTCAGAATAGTTATTGTTATAATACGAGGTTTGTGTGTAACACACTCTCCCCCCTCCCACACACACACACACACCTCTCACAAAAGTAGGACGGCCAAAATGATCCCGGGATTCGGTGCCTGTACAACTATCAGAAAGTTCCGATCGAGTCTTCATTTTGCCGCGACATTGTGAACGATCGATCGATCCGTCTTGTCTTGTGCCACGCGCGTCTCTCCCGCGAGAGGTGGCTTAAAATTAGCCATTTCCACGGTAATCGCTACCTGCTCCGGCGACGCTGGCACATCCCCGGCATTACAGAGACGGCATCGGCCTTGCGCTCGCATTGTACAAGAACAATGAGCAAAGAGAAATATTGATGATGCTGCCGTCGCGTGGCTAAGCGTGCGCGAGCGAGCAAACGCGTGCATGAACAGCAAAGGGTATATAGGGTGTCCTGGAGGATATCTTACATTATTCAAAGTTCACATTTTCCTGAGAACAAAATTGGAAGATTAATTATTCATTTAATTTTGATTTTGTACCACGGTCAATTATGCAGCTTGATACGTGGGATTATGCGCAGAGCGTGATTCCGATGCAAACAATGTTCTTGTGTCACTTACACTTTTTGCACACTTTAATTCGTTCTCTTTTTCTCTTATCTCAAAGTCACGAATATACATCTCATTCTTATAAGCGTAAACAGTGCAAGCGCGACACTAACAAACCAAATGACGACAAACAGAGAGCAAGTGTAGCCGATCTGTAACTTTGTTTCACAGAATACTAAATTTAGAACGCACATATACCATCTGTAAATACTTGTAAGAAAAATGTCTGAAAGACATTATTTGGAATGTCGCTTCTCTTTTTTTTTTTGTGAATCTTTAATAAGAAGAACTAATTATCAAAACTTTCCGCTTTCCTTTTTAACCTTTCTGTGTATATATTCAGGTTTAAATATTCAAGTAAAATTTCTTTCAAGTGTTTGTTTTAAATTGCAGTCGTTATGAAAGTTTAATCTAAATTAATTTCTCAAAAAACTATTGAGAGAGAGAGAGAGAAAGAAACGACTCTATTATTCTTCCTGATTTGATCTTCAAGAATGTTGCTTTTAGAACACCCAGTACGCGCGTGTGTGCATGCTTGTGCAACTTGAAAGGACCGTGCGTATATCGCGCGGCAGACGCGAGGATGCGAGACAGCGTGCAAGAGAGGAAGAGAGGGATGGTGAAGTATTTTGCGCGCGCGATAGAGAAAGAGAAGATGCGAAGGAGAAGCGCCGAAGGGGTGATGAAGAGAAAGGGAGCACGGGGCAGCGGCTGCAAACGGAGTTGGGGGGCGAGGGAGGGAAGACAGAGAGAAGAGGTAAGAGCGGCGGGGAGAGAGAGGCGGGGGCGGCAGAGAACGAGAGGGTTATACGCTTAATATTTCAGCATCGCGAAATTCTGCCCCTGAATCATTAATCGCCCGCTCCGGGGTGGCGGTGCCTAGCCGAGTCTCTGCTTCTCCCCCTCCCCCAACGCCCCCTTGTTCGCAACCCCTCGTCCATCCAGCGTTCCCGGTCGTGTCTCTCCTCTCCTGTGTGTTCCTCACTCCCTGTCCTCTCGCGCCCTCTCTCGCACACCTTTCTTCTTCCCTTCCTCCCACTCTTTTCGTAACTTGCCTCGCGACTAGGAAAGCCATCCGCGTGAATATTTCGAGTTCTCGCCCGATGCCAAAATAGACTCGTCGACTGAGCCGTAATTAACCCGCTGATTAATTATCGCGGCCGTGTTACGACGCGAGCGTGTACCGCACGCGAGTTGCGGTATAGCGACGTATCCTCGCGACGACATTCGCGCGGTAGTTGCTTGCGTTTCCCTCACTACAGTCTCTTGTTCTCCCGAGAAGACGTTCGAATGTCTTCTGTGAATGCCGTCGATGTTCCCACATAATCCTTCGCATTTACATCTTATAACGATTAGAACTATCGGATGTCGAAACGTTCGCGCTGTGAAATTTGCGATGTTCGCGCGGCGAAGAAAAATACAAGAACAAATCTTAATCGTTGCAACGAAATTGAATAATGTACGTCAGAAATGTACGTCCACTGAATAATTTATCTCCGAATTAAATTAACGGATCATTTTTAGTCTCAAAGATAAACTTGAAACTACGAAGTTCATGAAACTATCAAGTATCTATAAGCGCGCGAAAGGCAAACTCCAAGTATGCAAAGAAGAGTCGTATATATATATATATATACATATAGTCAAGAGAAAGTATGCGGGGTTTGCAATAAGCTACATTTCGACCGTCGGGAATCGCGTTCGATGGTGTAACTAATTTGAGTAGTCACATTCCCACGCTAGCAGAGAGGGAGGCGCGCGCGATTGGGAAATTTTGCCTCAAGAACGCGCGCTCTCTCGGAGAGATACATCGGAGCATTACGCGCATCCGTTTCAATCCACGGTGGCGAATCCGGCGTCGAAGACGACGAAGAGCAGTCTCGACGCCCCCCCTCGTATGACGAGACCAATCCGATTTCGCGGCTGATGACTACGCTCCGATAAAAACACTCGCGCTAACATAATCACACGAACAGGATCTCACGTCCTATCACCGTGAGATTGGTCGGAAGTTTGAAAGACACGTTTTCGCGCGAGAACAAATGTATAGTAACGACACAAAAATCAATGAAACTGAAATATATGCGATTTTTCTGTTTTTTTTTTTTTTTTAAAGTGACCAGTAATTTGTCGTTATTTTGTAAATTTATATGTTGATACACCTCTTCACACTTGGCGCTTAAACCCACCCCCATACCCAGCTCTATTGTTTGTAACTTGAAAATAATTCATACTTCTCAACTTTTGTCTATCGTCTATAGTTTCTTAAAATGGCATTTACAACACACATTGAAGCGAGAAGTAAGATGCGTAGTTCTGAGACATCCTGTATAAACTGTACTTTGAAACAGAGTGGCAAAGGGTTAAAAGGGTTGTTCATGGGCTCTCAGTGTGTACAGCGTGTTTCAGCTGCTATGACAGGACTTCATAGCAGCAGAAATGTTTTCTCCACTTACACGTCGTCACCGTCGTTGTGTCGTCGTCGTCGTCGTCGTCGTCGTCGTCGTCGTCGTCGTTGGGCATTGTGCTCGTGCAACATTCACGCACACGGTCGCACACGATGCCAGTAGTTATTAGTCGTAGTTGCTGCGGAGCGTGCAGGTTGTGCACGAGGTTAACGTTGCAGAAGGGGACGCGGGAGAAGAGACCGGCGGGGGTGGGAAAAGGGGAGAGCGAGTGGATGGGTTGGTTTGTACCGAACAATGATATCGGGTATTTGATTTGTAACCGACGACAATACCGACTTGCGACCCCGCATTTCATCCCCGCGCGCCCGCTTCTGTCGTTCCCCACCGAAGCTCGCGCGCTCTCTCTCTCTCTCTCTCCCTCTCTCCCGCTCGGGCGCCACCCCGTATATACTATATGTACCTGCGTACATGGACCTGTGTGTGCGGTACCTATAGAGCCGCAAGACAAGGTTGTCGATAGCGAGTGCTACCTTTATGGCGCCTCCAAACGGATCCTTTCCGATCCTATCCCTGGACCAAGAAATTAGTTGCCTGTATATATACCCCGTCCGATCGATCGCGCGATGTTTTGTCGTTTTCGAACTATCGAAAGATCGAAGGTTCAAGAACATTACAGAACGTCTCGGAGAAGCATCGGGATCCCGAAAGAAATAAAGTAAAAGTCTCGAGGCGTCTAATCGCGAGGCGCGAAAGCCTCAACGTGTTCCGAAGATTAAATCCCCCGTGTTGGGTGTTCTAAAAATTTCCAACGTGTTTCTAAAATTTAAACCCCCGATGAAATTTAGATCTCAGATTCACGACTCGAAGACTCGCGTGAAAGCTTGTTGTAAATTAAAAGTTCTAAAGTTCGATTTCGAAATAATCTTTTTCGAGAACCGATCGAATTTCATCAAGCGCGCGTTCGCGTTAACGCAAACGTAAAAATTATTACATATTCCGGTATTAGAAAACGGCCGCGATCGTTCGCTCGGGATACATACAGGTCGAGAGGGAGAAGCGAACACATTCAACATTATACCTATCCTCGTGAGAACGGCACTCCCGCATACGGAATATTCCAACGAGCCCATAAAGTTGTTAAAACTATATCCGCGGCGCTTCGTACGTGTGCCATTTTTCGCGTGCGCTGCCCTTTGTCTCGCTCTCGTGCCAAGTTAAAAAAGAATTAAATTCTTATCAGACGTTTTTGTTGTTCGATACACACGATCGAAAACACGATGGAGAACTCGACGCGCGCTCATATATACGAGAGTTTTTATTTTGCAACCCCTTTCTTACATTATTTACGCGGACGCGTGACCGGTCGCGAGCAATAAAGCAGGAGCCTTCTTGGACGGCATCAAACTCCGGGGTTCCTCTGCGTCGTTTCGTTCTCTCGCCCGTTTAAGGGGAAAAGCATCCGCGAGCGAAATTATTCACGGGCGATTCTACGGGAACAAATCTCCATAAATATCTGAAAGACGAGAGGAACGAAAATGAAAATTCGATGCGCCGTTTTACGACGCGTATAAGCGTCCACCATTGTTGTCGTCGTCGTCGTCGTCGTCGTCGTCGTCGTTGCTGTTGCACGGAAAAAGGTACTTCTTTATACGCCGTTGTTGCATCATGTATCCGACCGCCGGTTGCAACATTTTCGCGAATATTTTGCCGGCCTCCCAAACTACTGGGAATTTAATTGCGATTTTGCCTTAGTTGTGAAGTAATTCAGAGTTCCGGAGAGATCTTCGAATATATAGATTCTACACTAAGCGACGCATTTAGACGCGGAAAGAGAGTTGCCGAGGTAAGAAACAGAGCCAGCGCGAACGAGATTCACGCGAAGGGGAGGGGGGGAAAAACAATCGGGTATCAATACTTGAAGATGTCTATGCGCTGTCGCGTATAAAACAAACGTCGCGGCAAAACTTCGCGACGAGAGAAGAGAGCGGCGTTCTATAAGTGGAGCGCGCGAATGATATCCAGAATGTTAATGATGTAAAGCGATCTATGTTTGCTACGTTCGAAATACGTTTAATCCGTACGAGCGCTGATCCGCGGATTATAATTAACTCGGCGACAATAATTCGGAGTGTATATAATCGCTATGCGCAAGTACTTACGCACGCGAACGCGCATCGACGCGACTGCGTGAAAATAATTAGTCATCAATATTCGAGAAGCTTGTAAACCTAAAGTAACATCGCTGCGGCGCTTTTGCTGTGCAAAAAACGTTGCACCGTGAAGCTGAGTTGTTTGCTGTTTCTTACACAAAGTGACGATATAGAAATCATAGTGAAATCTCTATCTCTAATAAATTCGACACGTAATATAAAACATTTAGGAAAGTTACACGCACGTGTAATATAAAAAAATTGAAATGAAAGCAAGTAGCGCAAATAAAGCACAAAACACGGCAATTTCATAATTGATTTTACAATAAAGTATACATAAAGAAAATCAGGGATAAGAAGAAGAAAGGCAAAAGGCATTCGTATACTATTCTCAAAGGACATCTTAAAATCTTAATCATCTTACGAAGCGTAAACATGCCAGTTGAGGAGAAAAGCCATTGACCCAACGCGGAAACAACATAATCCATAGTCTACGTCTGAAGAGATTTCATACTGGATATTTAAAATGCAATAAAATGAAAATGAGGTGTGAAATGAAGCGAAAACAAAACAACAGACGAGAGAGAGAGAGAGAGAGAGAGAGAGAAGCGTTCCCCTGCGCGTATCAGCGCGCGAGAAAACAGATGTTGAAGGCAAGTGGAAAAAAAACAGCTTATAAATGAATACGGAGAAAGGGGAAAGACGTTTGAGAGAGCGGAAGCTTGGCTGCGCCATCTCTCGCGAACGTACGTACATATTTGGCGGAAGACAGCGCAGCAGCCAGGTGCAACGGACCTATTGACGTGTTAATTGCGCCTGAATAATTAAAGGAGGCACCTCCTCACCCGGCAGCGGTGCTCTGTCCTTTTAAAATGTTCCCCGATCTCGTTAACCCGCTCTTTCCCCGAGTAAGCGAACGATTGCGAAGAAAGAAAGAGAAGAGGAAGGAGAACGTACGCGGAGAGACGGTCGGTGTCGCGAGTCGAAAATCGAGAATATAGAATAAACTAACTGGAACCAATTCGATTGTTCTGTCAGTTCGTGACAGCAAGCGAGGAAACTTTCGGAGCGTGCCCCGCTCGAGATTAGTCTGTCACGAGAAATAAAGATACTTGAGGTTTTTGAAGACCCATTTACTCTCGCGTCGAATTTTTGAGCGAGCTGAATTTTATTACACGCGATTGTTTTTGATGCGACGGTAGAAAATTTTTTTATTTGCGTGTGTGATCGAAAATTTCTTCTTTGTTTGTCGGATAAAAACGTAGTCAAACCTTGCCTGCCGAACGTCGTAAGAGAGTTTGCATCAATCTTTCTCAGTATACCCGCAACAAGAAATATTGTCTTCAAATGTTGTTCCCCGAACAGTCCGAGTAGGAGTTGTTCCGTTGTGGAAAGTTTTTTTTTTTTTTTTTTTTTTTTTAAGCACAGTGTTTGACGAAAGACGGGGATATAGAATGGTCGTAGGTACAAGTTACAAACAGAGTAAATCTACAGAATAATTTATGGATTTGTATATATATAGTGTCGTAAGAATATACATATGTGGATTACTTTAGATAGAAGTGTAAAGACCATAACTGCTATTAATTATGAAAAATTATATTATCGATTCGTACTTTGCGTTTTTCTTGTTTTTTTTTTTTTTTTTTTTTTTATCTTACGTTCTGTAACACGCGATTTTCTCACGTATATCTTATATATATGTATAATAATCATTATATATTTACGATTGAAAACTTGAGGACCAAGAGACTAGATAAGGTTCATAAGATAATGCGCGAAGAAATAGATTCGAGAGCTGCAAAGGAGAGCGTTAAGTCTCAAGGATTTATCGCGGTATCCAGCTGCAATTCGCAGCTGTAAAATTTGCTCCAAGTGGCCAGGAGCGCGGTTATCACTGAAATCTCACCGAGGAGTGCGGGAGTAAGATCCGCGTTCTCTCTCTCTCTCTCTCGTAAAGGGCTCGGAGCGGTTACGTATGCCGTTAACAATGTCCGGTCTGGGCGGACTTCATATACTTGTGCGCGATCGGGAACGGGGAAAATGCTCAAGCCGGTATCCTGAATAATAGACGATTTAGCCGTGTATCGGCGGAAGGGAAGGGTTCAACGGTGATCGTAAGAATATCTAACCTCGACGCGAGTCCCGCTGTATTATTCAGCGGCTGTCATCCCCGCGTCTCGAGGGCGAAGCGCACACCGTGCCGCTACCCGCCCCCGTCCGCCGCTACCAGAAAGCTCGAAAGCTCGATTGCAAGCGCTTATTCGCGATCGTAACCCGTCACGCACTTTATCCCCCTCGATAAACCTTATCTTCTTTTTTTTTCCTCTGATAACCGAACGCGCGAGGTTCCGCTCACACACATTCTCGCGTACGCGCATGCGAGCGTTCACGCACATGCATGTATGTACGTATATATATANANANANNTNTATNTATATATATATATATATATATATGTCGCGTACACGAACGCGATGCGTCACGTGCCGCGGCTCTCAACTATAGACCCGATGCAATCTTAATGCGATCAATTATTTACGCTGCTCGTCATCGTCCATTAAATATTCCACGCTCGACGAAAGAGTTCTCGCGCGGAATTATTCCGGGCCAGTATTCGCGAATAGTATTTGGAGTACGCAAATTCGCACCGTGTGCTACTATTTTCGCGAGGCGTCCTAATGGCGTTAGGGAAATGTGCGCGCGGAGAATCTCTCGTGGGAGAGTCATCTGTCGTCGACGGGAAAGATTTCTCCGTCGCAATTGGTCTGAGAAGATGATCGATAATCGTGATATATATCGGCGCATTTACGAAGTCACATCGGTAAAATAAGCGCGTCTCAACATTATTTGTCAATAATAAAATTAACAGTTTTACGACGACTCTGTTTTTTTTGTTTTTTTTAATTTAGTCGTTACAAAAAAGACTTACGGGCTCGCTCTCTCGATTTCTCGTTCCTTCCCTGTTCGAAGTCTGCTCGTCGGTGAAATGTGGCTTAGCGTGTTATTGCCCCGAGCAGGAGCCCTTCGATTAATCGAGCTTAAGTTCGCCAACTCTTTTATGTATAGCCACGTTGTCCGTATTTATCGTCTAGAACGCGTAATTGAACGCGTAATTATACGTCGTTCGGATCGCGCAAAACTTCATTTCTGCAATCTTCTAAATGTACCCCCGCCGAACGCGTTTACCCACGCGACGACGACGCGCGCGATCCGCCTCGATAAATATAAGTAGTCAACGCTCAACATCGACGTTGCAATAGTCCATTTTTGCAATCTCCTAAATGTATTTAAATGGATCTATACGCGATAACGCGACTGATCGCATCGCCCCTATAAATACAGGCTGTTACCTGTGTTCCTTTTTCTCTCGGCAAACAACGCGCGATCGATCGCGCATGCAAGTCATGAATCATCCTTAACGAATGAGCGTTATAATGGAATATATTATCACGGAATTATGGCCATCAAAGACGTCGGAGTTTACTTTAACAAAGAGTCTATAAATAATAGAAGCATCCCGAGAAAAACGGACTTGAAAGTTTGAAACCTTGCATTTTCTAAGACGCTATAAAACATACACAGGCGTATAATTTGAAAAATGGGTCTTTGAGAATATAAAGTTGGAAGTAAGCACACAGTGAAACATGGAATCGCATAAATAATATATTTCACATTTTTCATGCATCTCTAGTCAAATAAGTTCGGATATAGGAGCGTTCTATGTACCGAATGAAAGTGTAATAACACATTTTTGTATACTACATATATGTACTTTCGCAATCGATATCTCCTTACACAACTTTATATTTTATATATTTTTATCTCAGAGAAAGAGAGAGAGAGAGAGAAAGTCGTCCTGCAATATACTTTTTTCGCGTGTTCATTTTGTTTAATAAACTTTTCTCAAGAAGTAAAGACAAACAAGGACGTAATCGTGCCCCGTTACAAACGCCCGAAGGGCTACCGATCAAGTTCTTTGCGCGATCGATCGTTGCGCGTCGCCTTCCCCTCTCTTCACGTTCACCCGAACAACATGGGGGATCCTCTTCGGGTTCCCGGAGGGAACCAGGACACCGACCGGGGTGATATAAACTGTGATTGATATTTAGTCGCGCCACACGGCACTTAAGAGGATTAAGGACTATCCAGGACGAGTATCGGCCGGGAACACCCGTGACCCCGAGCACGTGCATCCGGGGACACGCAACGATCTCCCGAACGTTGGCCGCTAGGTAGGATACATAGAGAGATAGGTAGATGGTGGAGACGACGTTCCAGGTCGATCCCAGCAGCGCCAAGGATTCCTCCCGTCCTGTCAGACGCGACTGAAACGCGCTACTACAACGCCGCAACTCTGATTACAGTTAGCTCGGTCCGCTGGCCTAAACCTCTATATAACGCGCATCGCGCGGTCGTCGGGGACTAACCCAACGACGACCACTATACCACGCCACGCCGGGCGCGACATCCAGCCCCGACCATGATTATCCGGCGGGCTGTCTTACCGCATCCTAATCTCGAGAATGCTCATATCGGCAAGCGATCGAATCAGATTTTAACTCGTGCTCGTATTGCGTGACTCTTGTTTTCTCTCTCATTTGAGCAATAAAATGTGCTAACTAATGATCTCAACGTGACAAAATATAGTGACGTGAAATATAAAAACTGTCACGTATTTTACATTTTTTTTTCAGATTTTAAAATTTACTTAATTAATTTTTAGAATCTTGTTTTGTTTTGTTTTTGCTTGCAAAATTGATTGAACTAAAACAATTGATTATGATTGCGACAATGAACGCGCACGCTATTAATTCTATGAATAAAATACACAACGAAATTAAACAGTTTACGTAAACAAAGCAGAGATTTGCAAAGAAAATCGCACGGAGTATAAAAATTTGCCAGACATACTAACAAATAATATTCATTGAGGACTGATTGGAGAGCGTTATCTGGAAAATGAACTCGAAAACAAATAATTTCTCAATAAAATGTTGATTAAACCGTGGTTGTGTTAGCCAAATTTAGCGGCGTTATTCAAGAAGATATTTTTATTTCTCATTATTGCTCAAATTGAACTAACGCTGTAAGTAGGATATATTATTTTGATTCCGCAGTTACATATCTCCGCGGCTTGTTCACTGGACGATTAATATCTCCGTCGCGCCAAGGATAGCTGTCGATCTAAATAACTCGTTATAAATGATTTAAGACGGCCCCGCGAAAATCCGCGAATTGACGAGAATCGTTACGTTATATATCGAATTAAAAATCGACATCTGGAAAAAAAAAGATCATCAACTCTCGAAAAACGATAGGTTATTTTTGAGACGGAAAATATTTTTTACGAGAAAAAGGGAATCTGAATTTTTAAGGAAACGGGAGCTATCACTTTTTCAATTTGACAGCCGTAAAAATAGACAAAACACATCGTCAGAAATATACGCAGCGATATATGATTGATAAATTTTCACGTATCTCCACTCCTCCTTTTCTCATTTTCGACGATCATGTCGTCCAAGTTCCGAAATAGTTTTCTTCCCGACGAAAATCCTGGTTTCTGACATTTTTTAATTTCCATTAAGTTCGGTAAAGTCTATTTGTAATTAAATAAGATTTTCCCGTCGTCTGATTTTTTGTCGCTTTTAATTCAAAGTCTCAAAAATTATATATAATCTGCTTTTGTCTGAAAAAATTATGACGCGAAATCTTGCTTATTCTTTTTCTTTCCCTCCGACGCATTCTATTGAAACATTGTCGAGAGTGCGGCAGGACAGGTGGCGGGATTACCGCCCCGGAACCGTATTAGAAGCGACTCGATGCATTAGTGATAACGGTTATCTATTCCGAACGTCAGTGGCGACCGAAAATAGCGGTAACCGAAGAAGACGGAGAAAGACCGTGGAAGCGAGAGAGAGAAAGAGAGAGAGAGAGAGAGACTAGAGTATGCGGGAAGAAGGGACGATCGTGTCGAGAGAGGATGCGACGAGAGGAGGAGGGCATGTCGGGGCGGCGGCGAGCTCTCGTCGAGGTGCGAGAAAGGAAGCGTCGTTTCCGCATCGCGATTCCGCCCCGTCATTGGCTCCGATTCCGTGCTAACGTTAAACGCGCGCGAGAGTCCCCGATATTACTCTCGGTGGCGACAGAGGGATCGAGCGAGAGGAGCGATTTTAGGGGATGGCCGTTTCGCTCAGCCCTTGCCGTCGCCCCCATCGTCCTCTCATCGATAATATACGATCGTGCATGATTCTGCTTCGTGTATCACAATGGCCCTCCGGGCAAGCCCGTTCCACTCCTATCTACGTACCTGGCGCGCCGAACTACCGGCGCCCGGAGTCCGCGGTGGATAATGAGTGATTAGGTAATTAGTTGTCCAATATTCGACCCATCCGCCCCCGTTCCTTCCACTCCTCCTGCCGCTCGCACGCTTCGTCTATCCGAGCGATCTTCCCGGCGTTCGCCAGCTCCGCCGCGTGGTCTCCTGCTACCGCTTGACCGGATGCTTTGACCGGACGGCACAAATATACGCGAACGATCGTATATCTAAAGTATCGCTCATCGAGAAATGTCATTGATTTTGTCAACAAAAACAAAAATAAAATAAAAGTTTTCGCGCAAACTTTCAACAACGTGTGAACAACAACGTGTTCGACTTATTGAAAATTATTACTTTACGAAAAGTTAAAATTCTTATATAAAAATTTGTGTCTTTATTTAAGAGAATATAATATAATATATTTCTATTTAAGCGTGTTTGTGAATTCTCGTGGGACGCGAACAGCTTTTACAGCGAGTATCGATCTACATGAGAAAAAGAGGAGAAGGGTGAAAAGAAGGGTATTACGTCCAGCTCGGTGCCTATGTCCAAAAACAAGCGGGTTTCTCCAACGCGCGGTGTGCCGAAGAACCGTCATGTGTGCGACGGGCGCCGCGAGAGAGACCACCTCTTATAAATATAACAATTAAAAAGAGGGTTCGAGTGCCGAAACGTTTCGCTTTCAGGGGGGTGGACACCCTTTCAGTATGTAGAACGCAAAACAGAAGGGCCGCAGCAGTTCCGATTGTCCCTACGGGTTTCTTTCCTTCGGCGAAAACGTCAAAAAATAACGTAAAAATAATGAATCAAATTTTTGATCGTTCGCGTTCACGAAATTTCACCAGGTTTTTTTACGACCTTTACCATTACAGTGGAAACGTTCATAAATGTGTGAATCTCGCATGCGGCAATTTCCATAATATCAGTTCCGTTAATTGAAATTGGCTAATTCTATCGGAACATTCTAGTTTTGCCTAATTCTAACTTTAACTAATGTTTATTCGAACGGTTATAACGATTCATAATAATTTTAAACTTCATTTACGTGGCGATCTTATTTAGACTGACACCATATTATTGCATTGAAAATGTAGTAGCGGAGCTCCGCTCCACAAAGCCGTCAATAGTGTTTCTCGTAAAGTTGTAACGGCATTGTTTTTGACGAGCGATCGAAAAGAATATTGAATCGAGGAGAAAGAGAAAAATAGAGACTGACAGTGAGGCGAGGGGAGTGCGTGGGCGACGAGGGAGTTAATTCACGAAAGCGCCGAGGCGAATTCAATTCGCGCGAGTTAGCGCGTGACGAAATCGCCGCTCGTCGCCTCGTTGCCGGCGACCTAGGTCATAACTATTTAAATGCCCGCGGCTGGATAAATTGTTGTATTAGTCACGCCAAGCTTATATTAATACACGCTCTCTCACTTCCCCCGCGCCGCCCGCGTCGTCCGGGTTCGTCGTTCGCCAGCCCGTTATTTCCCCTTCCGACCAAGTTCTACTTATGTTTCGCGATGTTCCGCGAAACGGGGAGACGGAGCGTGGACATTTGCTTCCACAACATTAATTTTAAATATTTCGTACGGTCATTTTTCAAATTGCCAACATAGTTTTCTCCGCGTTACACAAAACAAAGTCCAAAAAAACCGCGCTGTTACGAAACAAACGACATGTATTAACTGTGACACACTAACGCGATATAAATCTAACAATTTTATGCGTACACACAACTCGCTTGTTGAAATTTAAATTCAACGATTTATTTAAATTAACAAATTTAAATAAATTGAATGTCAGAGGAGAGACGTTCCGATCCTTCCCTCGCGCTACGTTTATTATTACTTCTGAGTTAGATTGCAAGAGGCGCGTGACAGATTCAAAGGGAAATTCGCTTCGCTTCGGCACAATGTGGCAATCGGTCCAATCGAGAAACAGCGGTGCGTTTTCACTTCTCTGGACCGACTTGTCTTGCGTCGTCGCGAACGAGAAAGACGAAAGAGAAAGAGAGCGAAAGAGAGAGAGAGAGAGAGAGAGAGAAAACGAGAGAGAAGAGGAAGAAGGACAGAAAGAGAGAAAGGCAAAGCGCAACAGTCATCGGTGGTTATTTAGGCGATTGCACTCGCGAGCGACGTGCGCGTCGCGCACGTTTGATCGCATCGTCGTCGCGACAAATCGACATTGTGTCACTGCGCCTCGTTGCAGCAATAACGCATATAATATACGCGCGCGAGCGATGCATACGGCGAGAGAGCCCGCGCGCGAACGCAAGCGAGTGTCGGCATTACAGACCGCTGATGTAATACTTTTATGATCGGCCGCCGCAATTTCTCGGTGACAACACTCGCTATTTCTGTCGCCGAGTTTGTGCACATGACTGCCGCGACGAGCAATATATCGTGCAAATACGCGCGACGCTCACGCCAGTATTTATACAGGGTGTTCGTCACTCCTTTCAAATTGCGATAATAAATAGCGACGAATTAGATTTTTGGTAAAATGAGTTTTTGCTACGACTTCACAATAAAGTATGACTTTGAGTAATGAAGATTTTTATCTTCACGATAAGAGAGAGCGATAACGTTGCGCGATAACATAATTGGTTTATACTTCGCTCATAAAAAAATGAAACGGCTTATATAAATTGTACTTCTCTTCTCAAACATATATAGAGCAAAGAGAAATTACAAGAGAATTTTGCGTCTTCGGCACAAAAATACCCATCATTATAATTTACTTCACTAACGTGCGCTCTTTTATCAGATTGTAATCACTTTTTTAAATTTTAATTCTATCTTTCTGCCAATCTGATAAAAAAAAAAACAAAAAAATACACGCACGCTTTTTTTCTTTCTTATCTTTAAGATATTTAATGTACGTAATTAATTTATATCGGAGAAGCGCGCGGGTATATGATAATTTCTCGCAAAGTTTTCACGAAAGATAAACCGAGCAAATTCCCCAGAATACAATCGCCTGACAAGGAAGAATGTATCCCCGAGACACCCTGTACAATGTATCGAGCGCGTTCTTTTTTTTTTTTCTCCCTCTGTCGGCATTGTTCGTCCGTGTAACGCGAGTCGTTTCTCGCTTTCAAAACGGAGCTTCCTTAAGCGGAGGAGAAAATCGAAGCCGGCGATGAGGGGATACACCAGCGGTCGCTCGTTACGTAGGTGGAATCAAGGCGAAACTTTCCGCATGAAATTGCAACGTGCGCCCGGCCGTGTAATGCCCGAGTGGTACAACTCACCTGTACGTTACATGTCTTCGTACGCTGTCGATATCGTTCGCAGTAGAGGCTGCGCTTTTTCCATGCGAGGTGCATTGCTCTCGTCGAAGTCCATCTGCGCGTCCCCGCTTTGCCCCGGTCCTCCTCCGTCCTGTCGTCAAACAGAGGGAAAAAAGGATACGATTGAGAAAAGTGAGGGACGAGAAACTACGCGCCGCGGATTAAGTCCGAAGACAAAATAAATTAAAAAACGAACAATAATGAAAATTTAAAAAATAATCACATTTTCAAAGACAATTTCAAAATAAAAAATTATCTGATTTTACAGTTGCGCCGTATATACATACGTATGTTACTTTTGTTTTCGTATATAACTGCGAATTATCGGAAAAAAATTTATCTCCTCTAATTGTAAGATGTCAGACTATAGAGAGTGTTCTATTCGGAATATAAACTGCGAATTGTGTAATGCTTAAATTTATTACATGTCTATTAATCAGCAGAAAATAATAATGTACATAATGACACGGTGTTTGCAGTTAAAAGGTTAAAGAGCGGATTCCCCCCGGAGTGAATGTAAGTCACCCTTCGCGTTCCCTTAGACACGTTAATCTGCAGAAATATGTAGCTGCGGTGGCGAAGATAGCACGGGTGGCAAAGTAAAAGAATGATTTATCGGTCGGCTGACTTTTCCCACCCGACTTTTTCCGCTCAGCCAAAGGGCGACTCGTGTCTTTTGCTTCCACACGCGAACCGCCAATGGTGGTATTATCACAAGCCTAACATTTTCACGACACAAGTCTAACATCGGAGAAAAAGAAAGAGAAAAAGAAAAAAAAAAGAAAGAGTGAGAGAGGGGGGGAGGGGAGAGAGAAAGTTTTATGTGCATATTTCTAAGTTTTTACTTTTTGAAACTTGGAAAAATTACAAGACTCGCAATATGGCCGCCAGCAGAGAACTCAACTCCGTTTATGCTGTTTTTGCAACTCTCTCATTCGACAGAGCTTTTCTTGTGGAATCCTAAAAGAGAGATGTACAAGAATAGTTCAGTCAAATAAAATAGTTGCCGAAGCAACGGTTGCCTTCTGTTGAACGCGGCCATTGATATTTACTGATGCATGCGAATGATTGGATATGTCCTGCCAAAAAAAAAAAAGAAGGAAACGAAGTAAAGGAAGGGTTGAAAAGAAGAAAGAGGAGAAGGCGAGTGGCGGGCAACGGTTACAGCAGAATAAACCCTTCAATAATGAGTTCCGTGAGTGAATTCCCTCAATGTGCAGAGAGAGGCTCGAGATAATAAAACAGAGCGAGACGCCGGCGGTGGTCGAGGAAGGAGAGAGAGAGAGAGAGAGAGAGAGAGGGGGGGGATGAAAGGGGATCACAGGAGGGCGGCGAGTGGGCGTTGGAGGGAGGAGGTTTCTGCACTGGCAAGAGTAATAGTAAGAGGCAATAAAATATAATGAAATAACATCCAATCCAGGAGAGATATTGTGAAAATATTATTACTAACTTATTACTCGTTGGGCACGGCGTACCACGCTCTCGACCTTTTTCTCCATTTTTCTCTGCTTTTCCCTCCCTCCCCCACCCCTTTCTCCACAGTCTCTGTTCCCCGCTCTCCCTCCCCCGCTCTCTATAAACGTATACAGGGTGCACCTGGAGAAAAGACGAGAATCGATAGTATTATTTGCGAAGAATCTTTTCTTGGCAAAAATTTCTCGGTGCAGTTTTTCAATTTCACTTCCGATGTTAAATATCTCGAAAATTAATGAGATACTAAATCTCTTTTGCGAGGAAAAGTTTACTGGAAATTAACTGTAAAAAAAAAAGAACGCTTCTCATGTATTTACTTTCCTTTCGTAAATTTAATACGAATAAAAAACATTACAAGTTTCACCGATGAATGATATAATATGCAAAGAGCATATATTAGCATTTTACATATCTATAATTAAAGTGTATCTGAAATATCAAATAAAGCAACATGAGAGAATCCGGAAATTAAAGAAATACCGATAAAGAGAAATAAATCATAAGAAATGTAATAACACAGAAGCAATAAATTTCCCATAAAATCTATACATCTGTATGTTAATAAAAAATATATCACATTATGGATTGTTTTGTTTCGAAAACATTCTTTTTTTTTTTTTTTTTTTTTTAAGAGGACACGCAGTGTGTCCGATTTATTTTTGGTAAAAATTTCTGCGCTCTTTCTAAAAAGAACACCTTGTATAAATCTTTTGTCCCATTTTTTTCATCTTACTTTTTCTCCGTCCGGTCCGCGCGAGATCGCCGAAGACGCGATAAAATTTTTCTACTTCCATAACCCTTATCGAACACCAATAAAAATCGATGCGCTACCAGCAGTCCAGACGTAACGATGGTGTCCTCGGTTTGTTTCGAGAGACACACGAAGGATCGTCCTCGCGAAAAAACGCGAACGGCGGCGTCGCCGAGTCGCAGACGACGCAACGCAGATTTCCGCGGCTCGTTATTTTAAATTAGCGAGCGCACTCCGTACTTTAAATTATATCAGGGCTGGATCTAGAAAATTCTCGAGAGGTCGGCCGCCCGACGTTAAAAATTAAATTTCCCAAGGAAAGCGAGTTTTTCATTATATAATCATCTTATAATAATAATAATAATAATTTATCCCTTACATATTTTCACGTGAGAAAAATGACGAGCTCTCTCAGTTTTAGAGAGAGAAAACAAAATTTAGAAACGCGCCTCTCATTATGCTTTCAAAAAATGAATCGCAAACCACCGTCTCGTCTTCGGACTCGGTGACGCACGTTGTAGCGAACGAGAAGCGCAAATGCTGCTGCATCGTGCGCTGTCCCGCGCGCTGCAAACGCGCTGCAAACGCGCTGCGCCTACTGCCGACTAGCGTAATCGGCCCCAGCATCGCCGTCGAAATTATTCCCTTTTAGTGTTGTTAGCCGGTACGCTCGCGATTCGCGATCGATCCTCGGTCGGTCGGTTCGTCCGGCTCTCCCGCATTTGAAATGCAAAGTGCG
The DNA here is from genome assembly GCF_002006095.1 of Pseudomyrmex gracilis. Classification (NCBI taxonomy): domain Eukaryota; kingdom Metazoa; phylum Arthropoda; class Insecta; order Hymenoptera; family Formicidae; genus Pseudomyrmex; species Pseudomyrmex gracilis. Next base: position 421,479 of record NW_018020641.1, read on the forward strand.
CGGCCGAGCATTATCTTCCAGGAAAGACCGGCGGACGAACAGAAAAAAAAAAAGAGAGAGAAACGCAAAAAAAAAAGGCAGAAAGAAAAGATTATCGCGGGAGCGAGATATCCGGGGGAAGATCGCGCGCGCGGTGACGAAAGATGGTTATATAAACGCGGCGCGGAGAAGGAAGGAGAGGAGAACGGGGGAAAAGGTGGCGGCATGCAACAATCCTATCTGACCGTGTAAATCTCCGGGCGTCGTAACGAAGCGGCAAATCGAAACTAAACGGTCGCCCATGAATGGGAAATTAGAAAATAACGTTACGCCGGCGAGAGGCCGCGCGCGCTTCCGGCTGGGACACCCTGTGTGTACACACGTAGAACGCTGAGCCGGTGTGCATACGTGCGTGCGAGTCGTCTCACGCATCCCGAGCTGCCGTAATGCGCATTATTATCTCGTAAGCGAAATCTGGTTACGAAGTCCTTTTATTAAGGATTTAATTGATCGACGACGCTTAAAACGCGCTCGGTCGCCGTCTCTGTCCGTGCTGTTTCCCGTTTCTCCTCCCCTCTTCATTCCGCTGAATAAACTTTCTCACTCTCTCTCTCTCTCTCTCGCTCGCTTGCTCTCTCTCTTTCCCGTGTGCTTTCTCTTCTTCTTTATAACAAAATTCATTCCCTTCCTCCTGTTTAGTTTTTTTTTGTTTTTTTTTTGTTTTTTTTTGCGCGCGATCGTTACTTGCGTTCATTCGTTTTCCGCATCTTAATTGCATATCGTCGCCAAATTGGATTCGGTGTCTTTCTATATTTGCATTTCTGTTATTTTCAAATTTTCCGGTCCGTCATTTTACACCACTTACGCGTGTATTCCCCGAGTATATTGTTCTCGTGGGTTCCCATCCGGAACATAATAAACCGCCTGCCCTATCTGTCTATCTATCTANCTATCCGTCTCTCTTCCGCTCCGCTGACTTTTTTTACCTGGGCTCGCTCTAAAGAGTTTAGCAATGTAATCAGAATATTTTTACACCCGCCCTATGTGTGAATTACAACGTGAATAACAACGTGCCGCGCGCGCGCGCGCGCGCGTGTGTTTCGGACGAATTTTATTCCCGGCCCCCCAAGATATTTTTCTGAACCTGCAGATATCAGATGCGTACGGCGGCAGCGGCAGCGGCGGCGGCGGCGGCGGCGGATCGAACGCCGCCGGGCAAAACGATGGGAATTCTTCGAACAACAATGTAGTTACGGCGGAACATATTTTATATCGCTTTAGCGCGCGCGCGACATTCATTTTTACTCCTTCCCTTCCTTCAAAGTAGTAACGAAAATTCACCGTCTTATTTCTCGGTTTTATTTCTCTTACGTTTATTTATCTGTTTTAATTACTACGCGCGAATATTTCCGCTGTTTATTGTTCTCGAGGCTCTTTAATCTAGCGGATACCGAGAGAGCTGCATCGAAATCTGCATGAATTCGCTGAAAATACCGGGCGAAATTTCGCCGTGAGTTTCCGTTCCTATGCGCTCCGCGCCGGATAGCTATTACTTACGCCCGTCTATATTCCGGGTAATTTGCGAGAGTAGAACGATTTGTCGAGACAACGTCGCTTATATAAATAATACGTCGTTATGCGAAACACACACACGCACACACGCGCACACACACACACACACATACGCACACGGCGCACGGAGGGGCTTTCTCGTCCGTGTCGCCGTGTTCACTTGTGTCTTTGCTGCGCGCGTTATATAAACGTATCTTGCGCACGGCCGTGCGTGGACGACCGCGCGCGCACACACGTGTGTGTGCATCCGCGCTCGGCGCATATACGTCAGAAATAAGCAGTGCACGACGATTGCACCGTTGTCGCTCGTAAGTAATGCAAGTAAGAATAATGCGTTTATTCGCCAGATTAAAGATCGTTTTGTATGCGCGTCTCGAGACTGGAATATTTTAATGGTTTCCTTGATGAATTCGAAATCGACATAGCGCATGTACCCGCTCACACGCACGCACACACACACACACACACATACATACACGCTCACGCGATCACCAACGCTTTGTGTTAATTCGAATATTTTCGTAAAGTATACGCAAGGAAACGAAATTCACATAGCGCATCGTATAATGACGAGACCGGATATTAATTGTACTCGCGTCATCGCGACCGGTGTTGTTTTCACGAATGTAAATGATGACACGCAAGGTGCTTTCAATAATACGCGCCGGTGCATATACACACGCAGGTATACGAATATACACGCCGTCGTGAACGCGCAGGCAAGCGCGCACCTGCGCGCGCGGCGTATGAATAAAATACGGCTTCGGGCCGAAGATTTCGCCGAGTCGACTCGGCATAACTCGTCTCTGTCGCATTTGCATCCGCATTACGCGAGCGTATACCGCCGGCTTGCGTAATATTATAATCAGCCGCGGGAAAATAAATAACTATGGCGTCTACCTAGCCACCTCTCTCTACGCCACTCTCTGTGTCTCGCCTTCTCTCTTTTTCTCTATATCTCTCCGTCCCTCTACGCCGTCAGATAACTATCTTTCCGTTTCCTGCTGGCGGGCCGCAGTAAATACACATAAGTCGTAGCAACCTACTTGCTATAGTTGAGGAAAGAACGAGGGAACGGAGTCGCGGTCGCGCGGTAGGAAGAGGAGGAGGAGGAGAAGGAGGAGGAGGAGGAGGACAAAGACGGCGATAACACGTAACTACAACGATTTCCACTTGAATTAAGAGCGCCTCGTAAAACGGAATTTATTATTCGCGCTCGGGGGAAAATTTTTGCGGAGCGACCGCTCCAGGAAAAAGCTCTTTCCGCGAAAGAGGAGGGAAAAAAGGAACATCAGGAAAAGGGACGGAGAAAGGCAGGGAGAGAGATCGTGCGCGCGCTCTCTGCGGCGTCCGCCTGATTAAATATCATGAGGAACTTGGAGCGAAGATTGCAACGTGCACGGGCGCGGGAAATAATGCCCGTTGTTAAACCCGGGAACGTATGGCGCGCAAAACTACTGCCAATTCGCGTGAATTCTAGGAGCGAGCCGGAGTTTTCAGGCGAGAAGTGTCCGAGAGTTTTTTTTTTAATTGTAACGAGTCCGAGCAACGCGCGCCTACATTTTTTTATAATAACTTCATTTCAGCACCGGTTATAATTTCTATCCCACATGAGATGTATTTTGTTCTGTACGTGCCGGAAGATCTGCTTTTAGATGCACTTGAGCGCATCGGAGTTAACACATGCGAGAAGACAAGAGAAAGAGAGAGTGAATCTCCCCAAGACAATCGAGTGACAAGGAGGTTTGCCTGAAGAACAATAGAGGAAATGTCACTTGTGCCGCGGCGATGTGCGATGCATAAAAATCGCATTGTCGGATTATGAGAATGTTTCTAATTAGCTAATTACCGTGGATAATGGGATGTGGATAGCGTTGCTAATAACTGCAATGCACTATTATTCTTAGAAATATCAAACTATAATTTTCCTCCGGCTTTTCTTTGTAAACATTTTTTTCATTTTTATGTTACATCAAATATGGGCACACAAAGGGTAAACAGCAACCACTCGAATTATTAATGAAGCATAACAAATTATCGTCGAGTCTAATCTATTTTTTCAATTTTTTTTGTTTTTATTTGTATGCAAGTTTATCCGTTTTTATTGTGTATTTCTTTCGAAGCGAACGTTTTGAAAATGCAATCCGCCCTTCGTTCCGGATTTGCTCCAGACGTCCGTACGGCCTTGTGACGTCAGTCCGTTCATCGAATCGTCGACTCTCGGGATGGCTTTAAAAAATTCTACCGGCTCGTCCCGGCTTTTCCCGGCTAAATGATGATAATCATTAAACCGATGGAGCCATCCGCGGCGTAGTGCTCCTTCGTTCGGCGGCTCGCCAGGCTCGTCCTACTTCGTAGACTTTTCATTAGCAAGGATTCGACTCGGGAATATCATCGGGGCAGAGCTCTCTCGCATCCGAAAGCACCTATCCTTCTCGCACGTCTCCCTTTCTCACCCACATGCTATCTCACTCATCCGTCCCCCTCACCCTCTCTCTGGCCCTCACCCTCGTCGCCATATCTATTCCGTGCACTTGCACGCGCTCGCATGCATACGCTCGGCCGCCACGTACGAACGCACAAACGACAAAACACGTATTACGTGTAACTGGAGTCCGCGCTAGAGATCAATACACATAATAGAGGGTATCTATAGCGGGCGCAACCCGTGCTCATTTACTTAATTGTGTTCTATACGGCATAACCGAGGCGTGGTGGTGCGGCTCGTGTAGGTACGCGACCGCCCTCCCTGCCACCCTCTTCCTCCTCTTCGCCCCCTGCTGCTACCCCTCGCACTCCCTGTCCCCCTTCCTTCCGTCCCCCGCGCCGACCGAGAGGAAGAGGAGGAAGGGGGGCCCCGAGTGTGCGTAATATTCAGACGTATAACGCGCCGAGGCCGCGTAGGTACATTGCCATCAATTTATGGGGGTTGGGAGGGCCGCCCCGCCAAGCTATATACGCTCCGATAGGGTTGAATATCTCGCGCGCTTTTGTGCCCCCCCGTCCACATCTCCGCGCTTCCGCCCCTCTGTCTTTTCCAATCCTCCCCTGACGTCGCCCGCGCCGCCGCTCGTCGCCGTCGTCGTCGCGTTGCTCCTTTCTGCGATTGCGTTTCGCAGGTTTTTGTCTCACCCCGCAACTTACGCCCCGCACGATATGAGGTCATCGAGTTTCGCTGAACAACAACTATTATTTTCTCGGACTGACAAATGCTTCTCTCGGAGTTAGCTCTTTGATGACGCACAATGTGAAACTTCGTGGAAAGAAACCCATCAAGTTTATAAAAATATAGCTGATTAAGAAACTTCACGGGCAAACAAATAAAACAGAAAACTAAATAATTTCTCCGAGTTTCGCCATTTTCGAGAAATAAAACAAAATAATTTATCGCACAAACCAGACGGGTTATTACTTTGCGCTTTTTTTTTTTTACATTGAGTATAGATTCTTAGAAACGTGTTTAAGAAAGCGCGACTTGTGTTCGCAATTGTGTTCGGTAATTGTTTTATAATATTCATTATTATATAATTTAGCAAATAGATTTTAAACGGTTGCGCAATTACAATTAGTTGCGCAAGCCGACGGTCGGAGAGAGAGAGAGAGAGAGAAATAGCGAAACGCGCGATTCGAACCGCAGAAATAACGTCGCGACCGCGACGAGATTCGAATCCAGTGAGGAAAAGCGCGCGCGATATCGCAAGAATTCGCAGCGGGAAAAGGGCTGAAAGCGATCCGCTTTCGACGGCGGGCCGGCGGTCGACAACTGCGACGAACAACAAAATGTCGACCGCAATTATGCTGTAATTAACTTGGTAACGTATACACACAGCAACACGCATACGGACGCGTGTGCAACGCGTTAGGTGCGCACACATCGGCCGAGCCGAGTGGCTTCACAGGTGGTTGGGGATTTTTGTATTTAGCGGTTGGCACCGTCCGGCGTTTACACGTTTACACGCACCGCCTGGCTGCGTTATATGCATGTTTGCGGTGACGGAAGAGAATTTAAACTAACCACCCCCTCTCCCCCAATGTAACGCCCGCTTTTGCGTTCCCTCTCGGAACGGCTTCAAATTCTAACAAACTGCACCGAAAATTGGCCCACCAGACGCTCTCTTATCTCTTTCTCTCTCTTTCTCTTTGTTTTCGCGCGCCGCTGTTAACTACCAGATTTGAATTGCAGCCTATTCTTTTCGCGATAATTTATCGCGCGTATCGAATTTCACTTCACACAAATTCGAATCTCCCGACAAATCTGCTATCGAGTTTTATATTTCGATTTATCGTATAACTCCGGACTCCTCAGTTTACTCAATTATAAAACGTTAACTAATCATATTGAAAAAAGTGAATAATAAAACGTTTCTTTCCCCTCGTTCTTATTCTTTCTTATATTCTTATGCCGATGGGACAGAGGAAGACGAGACCGAAGACGTGTTCTCTCTTGGAAAGTAAACAAAGTGCAGTGGTTTACATGTTAAACCGCAGAAAATGGAACGAAGAGAATTTCTCCGACAAATAGCATGAATTTGCTGAGCCATTGGCGTGTACTCCGCGGCAAATAAAGACGCCGGAGAAATTCGTAATAAGAGGCTCATTTGGAAAGTACGATTTCACGGTCGTACGTCATTGCTTCACGTATTTTCTCTACTGTGTCGGTGTGTTAAATATCTTCTAAGACGTAAACGCGCATCTCTGGATATTGCGGTCTGACACATGACGACACATTGTGTCGTAACAGCGAACAAATGTGCGATATTAAAATGCACAAATGAAAATAGATAACAACATAAGTACAAATAAAATAAATTTGTACTTATTGTAATTGCAAAGTGTTGATCTCTCCAAAACCACTTTGGGTTGTGCTATCGTTAATAGGTTTCCCAAACACAACGCTCTGTGTGACACAGAAAATATTGAAACGCGCGCGCTTCTTCGCAAGGAAGGCGACAATTTTTGCCTTAGTGGCTCAATTGGAGAGTCGAGAGCGAGGACGACTAGCGGGTTCAACGCTTCCGAGAGAGCGGGCGAGCCACGCTTCCGGTCGGAATTACGGTTTAAATTATGATTACGACTTGGGCGTTACAATATAATCATATCGCGATTGTACGCGGTGTTTATTACGTTATTAAATATACATCGCGCTATCATTAGCTATTAAATATATCATTAATACGCGGTGTAATGTCGAGAGTGGTTCGCAATGCTCGCATTTACTCTGTGTTTGTCCCTAATATAACTAATGTAATTAATGTAATTAGGAATATGGTGCTCCGAAGCATCTATAGCTCTTTGCTTAAACGAGATTTCGTAAATAAGTGTAAAATCGATAATTCGCAGATGCGCAATTACAATTTGTCAAAAATACATGCTACTAAGTCCTTGATACATTTTGACCAATCTAATTATTAACTGATTATTGTGTACGTAATCTCTCTCTCAGTGTGTAATAAATGTATGATGAAACAATAATAATACAACAATATATAATTTGGTATATAGTTTGTTTCTTAGAAAAACAAAAAAAAAAAACGCATCGAATATTTCAGAGTCAGCGTGACGAGAAAAGATGAAAACGCATAGTGCAAAGCGCGTATCTAAACCGCGTTGAAAAGTCACGCGAATTGTTCTTTCCGTCGAAATCTCGTCACGACGAAAGCGTCGACGCGCACGAACGACCGATCACACCGACCGATTGGATACGTCGAGATCGCCACCCCTTGTCAACTCCCCTGTGTGTACGAACGTGCACGTATATACACGCGGTCGCGCGCGCACGAGCAACTCTAGGTTACGCGGATGAACGTCAAATCAAAATGCACAATCCCGGCAAATCATTTCGAATATTTCATAATGGGCGCGAAATATCATTACTCGCCGCCCGTGCAATCCACCCTCTCGGCCCAACCGCCACCGCGCCGCGCACCACCCTTCGCGCGCGAACCACGCGCGAATTCGTCGATGACCGTGTGTTACGAGCGCGCGCGCGCGCTTACACACACACACACACACACAAAACACGGCACAGAGGAGATAGGGACGGAGAAAGAGAGGATTGGCATCTATTACACGTGGAAAGAGGACGGAAGAGGAACGCGAGAGGGGAACGGAGGGTATGCAGTAAGGGTGAGCGAGGGAGGGAGAAAGAGAAACGTACGTGGATACGCGCGCGGCGGACGCGAGCTGACACACGAGTATCCGCAGGACGAGGAGACGGGCGAGGAGGTACGCGTATACACACGTATATACACGCGTGCACACACGGAGAGGAATACACGCAAAGCTCTGTACGAGCGAGAGCGCGCGCGATACGGGGTATGCGACCGGGACTAAATTACGTTCCCCGTAACGCGTTTAGCCGCGAATCGCATTGCGAGCGATCCGTATAACCCGAATATCGGCCGCACGCCAGAGATAGGACCGAGGGACTACTCGTCCCCCCGGAACGAACGAGTATTACATCGCCCGCTGATCCGGTCCTCCATTTTGCCGCGGATTCTTCCGGAAACTTTTTACCCCGTTCTCCCCTCTATTTTCTCTAAATCGCTACTTAGACACAACTTTGTCGACTGTCAGAATTTTCTGAGCCAGATTTTGATCGGGCGTTTGTTGTCTCTTGAAACTTTTCGCGCAACAGAAATCAAAGATTTTTTTTGTGATTAGCGTGGGTCAAAAAGATTTATTGATCAAAAAAGAAATTTTTTTTTTTTTTAAATTACAATTCCAGGTTGGAATTTAATTAGAGCACGATCAACAATTTCAGAACAAAGAAAAAACCGCGTGGACCGAGTTAAATATATATATATATACCGTTATGTCGACACGTGTGTAATCGGATCTCCGAAGAGAGTTGCAAAACCGTGAGACCGGCGAGAGAACACATAGAACGCTAAATGGGGCACGACACGAAGTGTACCTACAAGCGCACTCGAGGACACACATCGAGATCGAGAGATCCAATTCTCCGGCACTTGGCCGGAGGTCAGCCCTCGCGCATTAAATCAACTCGGTTGCGATTTCATGAATCGACAGCCGAAGTTGCCGAATTCGGACCGGCCCGTTAATACCCTCGGCTTGGCCGCGCACTCGGATACAACGACGGTAAGGGTTGGTTCTCTCAAATCAATGCATGCGCGTATGCAGAGAGAACAACCGAGAGGCCGAGGCTACCTACATACCAACCTACCTATCCGACGTCGTCTACGTATCTACGTACGTACAAACCATCTCGTTTCTCGGCTGGCGAAACAGCCAGCGGTGGCTGCTGGCAGCAGCAGAAGCAGTACCAACAGGCAGGCTGCAGCTAGCAACACCGGCTACCTCCTCCACCTCCACCTACTCCATCTCCTCCTGCTGCTTCTCTCCATTTGCCTTCTCCCCCGTGCTACACGATCTGCGTCCCCCCTTTCTCTTCTCCCACCCTCTCCCTGTGAGCGCGCTCGCGCGCGCGCGCGCGCGTCTACCTCCTCTACATCGTCGTCGTCGTTGAAATCACCACACCACCATCCAGGACTACCTACCGTACCGCTACCATCACGGCACGGTACACACGGTACACTCCGGAATCGCATCGCGGCCACTCCAGTTGCATTGCGGGCAACGCCGATTCGCGCGCGCGTACACACACACACGAACACACACGCGCGCACACACACATGTACGCATATGAGATTTCATGCACATGCAAACCAAGTCCAGACTCTCGCGGATATACACACTTACGTACTCGTACACAGAGGTGTACACTCGTACCGAGCGATGCATACGTGCATATACGCGTGCGTACACAAGAGCACAACGGCCTAGCGTTGCCCTCTGCCTCCGGCCAGAGATATCGTTAGCATGCCTTGCTAATCACGGACTCGATAATAATACCGTGATTGATAGGACGAACCCCGTCCTCCACCTCCGCCTCCTCCGCGACCACCACACCGCCTCGTCCAACCTACCGCCTCCTCGAAACGAGTAACGTTCCACCCCTTGAGAGAGCGAGAAAGAGAAAGAGGAAGAGAGAGAGAAAGAGAGAGAGAGAGAGAGAGAGAGAGAGAGAGAGAGAGAGAGAGAGAGAGA